>NC_062542.1:5687351-5707351 GCF_022655615.1 Tachysurus fulvidraco
ATAAATACTTATCTATCAGACTGTGGTGGTCTGTTAAATCTATTTATAATTAGATAGTAACAGGTTATTAAAAGTGTTAGAATCACTAACCTAATAAAAACAGTGACATCATCATCATCAACAACAGGAACAGGAACAACAACAAAAATAAGTACAACAGTTAAGTAACAGTCACATATAAAAGTGACTTAATTTTCTAAATTGATAACAAAGTCAATATTAATTAACATTTATATTCCTTACAATGCACATTAACATGCATACAAAGTTATATTATTAATGTAACTGGTATTAAGATGTTTAAATGTTTTAGATGTTGAATTTCTGTTTTTGTATTAATATGAATATTTTAATAATATTCATTATTTTTATCCTGAATCTAATAAAATGTGTATATTGAAATATGGAATAATGTGAATAATCTGAAATAATGTCTAGGGTCATTGAAATAGAAAGAAAGAAAAAAAAACAAAAAACAGTGTAATTTATTAGAACTTTTAGACCGATTTATTGACCCATTTTTTTCTTTAAGCGTCATTAATTCAATCTACAGAAATGCTTGATTTGATTATTTTAATTATTTGTATTTAGAGATTTTTTACAGTACAGTGCACAACATTTACAGTATGTTTGACAAAATGTTTAAGAGAGAGAGAGAGAGAGAGAGAGAGAGAGAGAGAGAGAGAGAGAGAGAGAGAGAGAGAGAATTCACAGAGTTGGCTAGAAAAATGTAAAACTTAAATAAAAACTTTTTACCAACTTATTTCAATTCAATGTCTCTGTATCATGATGCAAAACCATTTTGGTCCTCAAACAGGCATCACCAAACTTTTGCAATAATTTGGAGAAAAAAAGTTGCTCCTGTACACACACACACACACACACACACACACACACACACACACACACACACACACACACACATCCTGAGTTTGAAGTCTTTTTTCTCCCTCCGTGTTTGGCCTCATATATAGTAGAAGAAATCCGGCAACATCCACGTCATGGCAAATCCCTTTTATCGTCATTACTCAGATTTAAAGTATCATTCCTTAAACAGAGGCAGGGCCTGGAAATCGCCTCCTTCAATTAGCCAGTTGAACTGCCAAGTAAGACGAGCAAGTCGCCTGTGAAATTATCTTGTAACCCAATTCCGGGACTTTGGAACGGAGTGGGGAAACGACGGCATAATTTCCAAGGGTTAAAACTAGTCAACAGTGCTGCACCTTGAGGAAGGCTTTTATCTGCCTCGCGCCACTCTGCCTCAGCCTCTCTTACCCATAACAAGCTGGCATGAGGCAAAGTCTCTCAGCCTCGTTGCTCTGTCTTTCTCCCTTTCTTTTTAGCTAAGGGATCTAAAAAGTAACAGAAACAGATTCCTCTTGCTGTCTGTGAGCTCGAGTTTGGTGTTTGTCCAACTTCAAATTGAACTTCAAGCTCAAACTGAATTGCCTTGAGTTTGGTACTGGAAAACCAAAAAAAAAAATACTCCAGTCTCATGCTTACTTTAGTGAATAATCACTTTGGTATTCTGTAGATTTGTACCTTATAAATTCTGAGGTGAGGTGATCGAGATTGCCTTGTGCTCATCGCAGGATTTGTTCACAATTTACGCACTTTTCTCCAGACCTGAGAGATCCATCCTGATGCCCTTCTTCTGGTAGTAGTCTCATCAGTAGTAGGTGTCCTGCTCCTGCTCAGGGTATCTGAAGATACATGGGATTTCTGGGGCAGTTTTGGCTTAAGTGATTAAGGCTCTGGGTTGTTGATCAGAGGATCAAGGTTCAAGACCCAGTACTCCCAAGCTGCCTCTGTTGGGCCCCTGAGCAAGGCCCTTAATAACCCTCTCTACTCCAATGGTTCTGCATCATGTCTGACCCTATGCTCTGAACCCAACCTCCAAAGCTGGGATATGTGTGGAAAAAAAATCACTGTGTTGTGAAAAAATAAAGGCTTCTATTCCATGAAGACAGCTTTGGACTGCAACTGATACGAAAAAAGTGTCCGTCATACTTCATGTGAAAAATAGAATAAATGTCCTGCCACTTTTTCACCATATGGTACACAATTAGTGAAGGGAGATGATCTAGTGTCACTCATTGAGTATAGGCTCCCTTTTGAGTCTGGTTTCTTCCTTCAATCAGCTCAGGGAGTTTTTCCGTCTTTTCTACTGTCACCTCTGACTTACTCATTAGGGATAAATTTCTATTCTTAATTTATATTTTTATAGGGGGCACAGTGGCTTAGTGGTTAGCACGTTTGCCTCACACCTCCAGGGTTGGGGGTTCGATTCCCACCTCTGCCTTGTGTGTTTGGAGTTTGCATATTCTCTCCGTGCCTCGGGGGTTTCCTCGGGGTACTCCGGTTTCCTCCCCCGGTCCAAAGACATGCATGGTAGGTTGATTGGCATCTCTGGAAAATTGTCTGTAGTGTGTGAGTGAATGAGAGTGTGTGAAAATGAATGAATTTATATCTTTGCTTTACGCTATTTTGTGGCAATTTCCATCGTTTAAATCAGTATAAAATGCATTTATAATGATTTGTAATCTCACCATTATTTGGTGTCACCGGTGTCAGAAGTGTCTCAATTTAGTCTATTTTTCTTTCAAGGTTTTTCCTCATGTCATCTCAGGCAGGTTCAGTACTGCTGTGGCGTCTGGCTTGTTCATTAGAGATCTGTATCTGCATCTGGATTTCTGTAAATCTGCATTTACATTTTACATTTTCATGGCAATTGGCAAACGCTTGGCAGAGCGACGTACAAAAGTGCTTTTAAGTCTCTGTTCTATGAATACATTAACACTGGTTCACTGGATTACAGACTTAGGATACCGTCAACCTAAAACTCATAGACACATAAAACAAACAGAGAAAATAACCGCTAGTTTAAGTGTAAAATGATGAGGAAGATCTTCAGCCGTCGTTTAAAGACAGCCGGTGACTCAGGTGTCCGGACATCTAAACTAAGATCGTTTTTACGTCAGAATTATTGTGTTATTATTATTATTGTCTCCATGCATTCAGTCTACAAATCTGACATAGAAAAAAAACAGATGGTTATACGTTTGATAAATAGACGTGGTTTCGGCTAATGCTGTGAGCAGAATTTTGAAGTTTGAATTTATTTATTTATTTATTGATTTTTTACAGAGATTAAGGGAGGTTGGAAATTTTTTTTATGTGACCTGATGAAACTTGTTGAAAATTCGTGGCCAGTTTGAACAGAAAAAAATATGAAAATTCATATTTATCACCTAAGGGTTGTTTTTTTTCTCTTTCAGCTACTCCCTGTTCAGGGTCACCACAACGGATCACGTGGTCTGTATATTAGATTTGGCACAGGTTTTATGCCGGATGCCCTTCCTTACGCAACACTCCCATTTTATCTGGGCTTGGGTCCAGCACTTAGCTAACTCTTCAGTGGCTGGGTTAGCTCTCTGAACCTAGGCCACAGCAATGAGAGTGTGTTATCCTGCTGCTGGACCACCAGGGGGCTTACCTTGGGGTTTATAATAAGAGTGGTTTATTGGATACCATCATACCTTCATGATCAGGGCTTCAATTCTTGCCTCATCCCTGTGTATGAGGAGTTTGCATGTTCTCTCTTTGACTCAGAGGTTTCCTCCAGGTACTCCAGTTTACTCCCCCAGTCCAAACACATGCTACACATGTTAGTATAAACAAACTACATTCTCAGAAATGAGGCATGCATTTATGGGCAAATAGTCAATCTTAGATCAAAATCATCTGTTCATACCCTGGAGCTGTATAACAACCCATTGTACATTTTAACAATTAATAGTTACGTTAAATTTGTACGTTATTGTCAGGGTTGGCTTGGACAATCCCTTGTCTGAACACTAGGGGGAGTTCAGCAGTGATTGGTTACTTTCAGTGCCACATGTCTTTGTCCCTTCTCGCCTCTGCACACATGTTCCCAATGTATCTGTAATTAACTTTCCTCTTTATACCTGTTGTGTTGCATTTTGTTTTGTGCTGAGTCCTTGTCGTTGTTTGGTGTCTTTTCGACCTGTGTTTTTGTTCTGTTTATGTTCTTTCTTTTAATATAATTTTTCATATTTTCCTGCCTAGTTTATTCCTAGTATTTCCACTGAGTGACCGTCTTTTTTTTTTTTTTTATAAATAATCCCTGCTTTAGGGTCTGATTTTTCAGTTTTCTTTCCCTGACTAGCTTTTCTTTTCTTTCTCTCTCTCTCTTTAAGATAATAAGACATAGGGAAATTTTCTGCTGACTTTTCCAAGCATTGAAACTGGATACTCCCTTTCATAAAATGTACAACATCTCCTTAAAGAAATGTTCATTAAATCAACAATCATGGAGAGAGCCTGTAAATAAGAGCGGTGAAATGAATGAATGCTGTTATTGAAAAGAAATCAGTATCGACCAATCAGATTCAAGAATTCAGAAGCACTTAAAGATCAATAGGATTAATGATCTTTTTATATTGCTGATCTACTCCTGTGTAACTTTGTACCTCCTGTAAGAGGACATGTACAAAATACTGCTTATAGTAAACATCAGTTATTTTACGGTATATAGATCTTACTCTAGAAGATCAGGATGGACACGACATTTCAGTTTCACGTCATCGAAATGCACCGTGATGTATATTATAAAACGCCTCTAAATTAATTAACACGCTCCAGGCTATGTTTCCTTCACCTCCCTGCCCTCTATCCTCCATCGCTGAAGGTCAGAGCACATGCCAGGAGCCACATTTCCGTCCTGTAAAAACGCTACGGGAAAACTTCAACCTTCTAGAAGCAATCAATAATTGAATCAAAGCTTTGTGCTGGGAGAGATATAATTGCAGGGACGAAACGGAAGAGCTGTATGTAAACACCTACACAATTCTATAAAGCATCAGAAATAGCCAGAAAGATTTTATTCACTGTTTATCTCTGAACATTCTGTTGCATTTTGTTTTTGCACAGCTGGATGAAACGAATCCATGGGCAAGAAGAGTCTTATAATTCATAAGTCTTATAATAGTGGTGTGATGCACAGATGGACCAAGGGAACACAGCTGGTAATATATATGTATATATATATATATATATATATATATATATATATATATATATATATATATATATATATATATATTAGCAGGAACATTGATATGAAAAATATTTGATTATTATGGAAAATGGTCATCGTTACGATAAGGGTAGCTTTTAACATTTTTATTTAATTTTATTGGAATAAATTTTTACCATTTTTAAACATTTGAAATGTATGTATTTGTTTATTTATTTATTTATTTATTTATTTATTTATTTATTTATTTTCTGCTTTATTTCGAATTATTTTCTGTATAATAGATAAAAAAAATTCTATGACTCAAATATATTATTTATGCATGTATAATATTGCAATTTTTGTATTTTTTATTTTTCCAATTTTAATAATCGTTTATTCGTCTAGCTTCATTTAATATTCATTTAATAATTTGTATATATATATATATATATATATATATATATATATATATATATATACATTTATAATATTGCAATTTTTGTATTTTTTATTTTTCCATTTAATTTTAATAATCGTTTATTCGTCTAGATTCATTTAATATTGGTTCGTTTTTAGGAGATTGAAAATAAAAACAACAAACTAAAAAAAATAAAATAAATAAACATAAAATAACGTACCACAGCACAAACATTATTGTTCAATGATTGAGCAGGCATCACACTAAACACTCTTTCTCTCCTGGTTGGTTTCAAATCATTTTTCATCCCTGAATCAAACACAACTGCTTCATTTTCAATTCATTTAGTACCAATTGTCCTTAAAAACCAACCTGAGTCCAGTTGTAAAAGATCCAGAGTCATTTCCACCCCCCCTGTTTAAATCCCTCAGGATGAGTTGGACTTTATTTCCATGGCCACTGGGCCTGACAGGTACAAATCTGTTTGGGGTGGAGGATGCCTGTACCATGGGCTGGACCAGATGGTTGAAATAATTAACATGATACTGTTCCCATCGCTTGGGAAATCAGTAGCATGCAGTTCACTCCTGTGGTAATCTAAAGAACATACAGTGTGTGTTTGCAGTGTCAGTGTGTGTGGGGGCGGAATTTCAAACGGGAAACATGGGAGCATTTAATGCGGTGATGAATTCATTAGTAGCGCTAAGTCATATTTAAATACTGTAGAGGTGTAACGCTTTATCTTTATTTGTTTAGCGCTTTTATTATTGGTGTCCGTATTCAGATTTTAATCAGATCGAAACGGGATCTAATAGGGAGCACGCTATTTGTTCAATTTGTTTATTTTTGAATACTGTTTATTCATCGATTGTGTTTTAGGTACAATTTTGATGTCGCTACAAAGGACATGCTGTTCTGTATTTCAGAGAACGATGCCTCTTACTGATAGTAATCGTATATAAGCAGAATAAAGCGTCGTTTTGTGCCATCACACTATGTGAACCTTTCAGTATGACTTCTTATGCCTATACCTCTAAGCACGGGTAAATTCCTTCATCTGATTGGTCACAAAGTGTCGATTCATTTATTATGTTCGAATACGTTATCGTTTCTATAGTAACAGCTTTCCCGCTACTTCTACAGATGCTCTGCATTACAATAAGCATTATTTTTTAGGTCTTAGGTCTTAGAGGAAAGTTGCTTTATTGCATAACCTATAGATTATATAGACTATAATATATATAGTGTGGCTTTCTGTAAAGCGTATGTTCACTCAGTGTCAGTTTTAGGGTGAAGCGGATTCCTTTTATAGCTGAGTCTTTAATGAAAAAAAAGTTTTTGTGCCTTCTCAAATGTTTAACACTCACATAAAGCATGGAACTCATATACTGTATTATGTTCCTGTTATTAGTTTAAAGAAAGAGATATGAAACCGTGAACGGAAACTAATTTGTTTTGTGTTTGCTCAACAACATGATGTAACAATAAATGGATAAAAAGTATGACGACGACGATGATGATGATGATGATGATGATGATGATGTGTCATCTTATAGAAACATGACACATCAAGTTGTTTATTTTCCTTGAACGGTGTGTTCGATTCCTTACACATTCGTATTCCTTTATAAACCCTTCAAACTTACGCTGTGCACGAGATCATGTTGTAACGGCAGGATTAGCGTGTTGTTGTCCGTCCAACGCAGAAGGCAATCATGTGAAAATCAGACGCTGCCATCCTGGCTTAAGAGCAGCATCAGCAGAATGCCTTGAAGATCTGCCATTTGCTGTCATGCTGTACGACGGGCGCACCAACTGGCATTAGGGGACTGGCGTCCATCCAGGGGTGGTGAGGACAGAGGTAGAAAGAGGATGAGTGTGTGTGTGTATGTGTATGGTCACACAGACAGCTGGAGGAGTGGGCCGTGTCAAGGCCATCCACGCCTGGCCGTCTGCTCTGAGGCAGACACGACTCAAGGTCTAATAGTGAAGATTATTAAAAAAGAAATAAATAAAGGAAAATAGATATTGAAAGAGAGGAAAATGACTCCAAACTTCAGCGCCGAGGAAAAACAAGTCCTAAAATGGAGCCCTGTGGGTCGCCTTGAACTCCTCTCCCAATCTTTTGCTCCTCAGTTTGCTTTGAGGTTCCATGCCAATGTAAGGTACGCTATGCAGAAAGGCACACTGGCATCACAGAGGCATCGGCTTGCAGGAGGGCATTATCGGCGTGCCACTTTCCCGCTGGTCATGGCTGCGACAGCCCCCTCCTTTCCGATGGCGGCAGCAGCAGCCGAGCGCAAACAGATGTCTGAGAGCGTGCCCGCTCCGCCACCCAGCCTGCCAAGCCGCGCCACACCGTGCCAACCCGCTGGCCATCCACATAACCACTCATCCCTCTTCCCTTCCGTTCTCTTCTCTTCCTCATCTCCTTTACTCCATTCCTTTTCTCATAGCTCACATCCAGTCCTATCTCCATCATCTCTCTTTCATTTCTGTACTGCGCTTTTTAGGGAAAAATCCCTGATTTTTATAACCTTGAATTATTTCCTTTTTCAGAAATAGCTAGGATGGACATTTAAGGGGACTTTTTGTGTCTTTGTAGTGAAAGAAATTACAGCAAAAACACAAAAAAATGAGATTTCCAAAATCACCACAGCACAACAGATCTGATCATCACTAAATGGTGGAATGAGTATCACAATCATCTCTCTCTCTCTCTCTCTCTCTCTCTCTCTCTCTCTCTCTCTCTCTCTCTCTCTCTCTCTCTCTCTCATTACTATTGCATGACCTTATCATAAAAAATAAATGTTCAAATCTTTTTTACATGCAGTCCAGCATACGATTTTATTTTCAAATATGAGTTTATGGTTTTAATTTTCACAATTTCATTATATAGTTTTTTTATTTATTTATTTATTTTTATTTATTTTAGAATAATATACAATATTCAGAATTCATAGCCCGACATAATGAAATGCCCCTTGTGATAAAAAAAATTTGTGTTTTATTCTTTTTACAGAATTGTACTCAGTGTTTTGGGGAAACAAAGTAGTGCATTAATAAAGAGTATAACACTAGAAAATTGGAAGATTTGTGGGAGCAACAGAAATGGCACCAAAAAGAAAGAGGCCAAAAAGAAAAGGCCAAAAAGCAAAACGAACGTTTGATAAAATTTCAGAGTAAGATTACAAATAACAAATGAATTCCATTTTATAAACAAAAAAAAAAAAGAAAAGAAAATAACTACATTTTTTATTTCTTTTTTATTTTGGCTTGTAAAGATGTTTGATATTTATTATGATTTTATTACATTCATACATTTTCAGGACTTCCATTGATTTTGAAACCGTTTTGATGAATGTTGATGTAAACTGTTGATAAGTTTTAGTACCTTTAGCTAGGGATTTTTTCTTGTGAAGTAAATTTTTTTTCAAAAATATCATTCAAAAGCTTAGAAACTTAGTAACTTATGATACTCTGAGTTTTGTTATCGTTATTGTTTTTTTTTTAGGAAATAAAATGAAAAATGGGTTTTGTGTCATTGCTAGTTTTCGAAGAAGAGTGATAACCATAAACATTTTGATACCATCTGTAATTTAGTAAAAAAAAAATAATAATTCCCCAAAATGAAGTCTAAGAAAAGTTTAAGGATGTCAGCAATAAAACCTCTGAGGTTTTAGTGAAGCACTGAAATTCATCTGTACGTCAGAGATCGTTCAGAGCGATAGATTGTTGACTTTGTACAAGCTGTCTGAGCTCCAGATCGGCAGTAAATTACCTTCAGTTTTACGTTTATTTCACAGCGATGGTCTTCCTGTAATTACTTAAACAACATGTATGTCTATGTTCCATAAAGTTTTGTTCTCGTAACGTTTACACGAGCGATATCGTTCAGATGTACGACGTGAACGTAACG
This sequence comes from Tachysurus fulvidraco, assembly GCF_022655615.1. NCBI lineage: Eukaryota > Metazoa > Chordata > Actinopteri > Siluriformes > Bagridae > Tachysurus > Tachysurus fulvidraco. The sequence continues at coordinate 5,696,730 of NC_062542.1, forward strand.
TAACCCTGAGAGCAAATACGAATCACATTAACTTCATTAAAAACGATGCGTCCTGAAAGCTCCATTTAAAACCCTGCACTTTGAGATATGGCTGTCATGACAACCAAAAGGATGTAACGATAAAACAACCAGTCTGATTCGCAAAATAAAACAAAAGTGAGATGTGCTTCAGTATGCAGTTTATGTTGTCATTTTTCACTGACTTGCACCAGATGGATGCGTTTGTTAATTTGATTGTGTTATTTGAGCGGAGTGTGAAGTTTCTCTCTCGAACGCCTCGCCATCTGATTGATGTCATCTGCAACAACGTGTGATGTGCAGTCTGCTGCGCTCGTCCACCGGACGAAGAGCTACGACTAAAACAGCGTTAAGAACAACGTCGTGTCAAGGAGAGGTTCGATCGCTACAGGCCAATTATTTGGTGTAATTATGGAGTAATTGTAACAAATGGCAATTAATTAGTCTACCTTTAGAATCGTGGTGTGGGTAATATATTGGTAAGAAGTGTGTCACGTGACATGGTTCATGTTCAGGCTCGTGTTCGGTCGATAAGGAAACGGAGGATGTGTTGAAAAGTGTGTAATGTTCAAGAGTTTAAATAATGGTTTTTGTTTTTTTACTCCTACAGTGACTTCTGACATAAGGAGCACACACACACACACACACACACACACACACACACACACACACACACACACACACACACACACACACACACAATAGTGCAAGAAAATGGTATTTTTATTGTACTGTATCAGTAAGAATAAATATAATGCACTCTATAACTAGCAATAAATAAATAAATAAATAAATAAGCAAGCAAGCAAATAAATAAATAAATAAATAAGCAATCAAACAAACAAACAAATAAATAAATAAATGTTGGCCGGATATGATGAGTATAAAGTAAAAAAAATGTTAATTTAAAAATTAAAATTAAAAATTCAAACATTTAAATTGAAAAATAAAATAAAAGACATTTTAAAAAAAGGAAATGTCTAAAATTTATTTGGAGAAAGTTTCTTGTTTTGAATTTTAACATACATAATGTATAGTTTTAATAATATACATTTAAGATTTTATTATATTTATACTTTAGCAGGACTTGAAATTGACCGACTGTTTCCGTGTTGTTACTGGCATCAAAAAATACCAATAAAATAAAAACAAATAACGCATTATTGAATAAATTCAATTCAAAATATTAAAACAACATGAATAAAAGTAGAAACCCCAAAATTCATCGACATTTTTCTGCAAAATGTTCACTCTTGACTCAGACTTTTGACCCGGCTGTAATAAGTCTATAAAGAGGTGCACATTTGTAATAATAATTCAATAAGAAGCAAATTATATCAAATGAATTTTACAGTCAGAATCGATGGAGAAAGACAATTCGGGCCGACGGGACGTTTATCGTAAGCTGAATTTGATCCGATCCCAGTAAAACCAAGCTGTCACTACTGGGTTCTTCATGTGCTCGCTTGATTAGAGACTACAATCCACCAAGAGGATGTTTTTTATTCTTATTAACTTAATCAATTTACCGAGATTACTGATTGAGTTGAAGCTACTTGATAGATTTATTTATCTATCTATCTATCTATCTATCTATCTATCTATCTATCTATCTATCTATCTATCTATCTATCTATCTATCTATCTATCTATCTATCTATCTATCTATCTATCTATCTATCTATCTCTATTATTTATATAAAATAGATATTACTACAGAGGGGGACACAGTGGCTTAGTGGTTAGCACGTTTGCCTCACACCTCCAGGGTTGGGGGTTCGATTCCCGCCTCCGCCTTGTGTGTGTGGAGTTTGCATGTTCTCCCTGTGCCTCGGGGGTTTCCTCCGGGTACTCCGGTTTCCTCCCCCGGTCCAAAGACATGCATGGTAGGTTGATTGGCATCTCTGGAAAATTGTCCGTAGTGTGTGATTGCGTGAGTGAATGAGAGTGTGTGTGTGCCCTGTGATGGGTTGGCACTCCGTCCAGGGTGTATCCTGCCTCGATGCCCGATGACGCCTGGGATGTTCAGATAAGCGGTAGAAAATGAGTGAGTGAGATAAGTGAGAGATATTAATACAATTTCTGAGCACCAAACTGAATCAAAAAGCTTATTTTTACAGTTTGCTCATTACAGAGTTCATAATAATATAATACTTGATAATAAATATGCAAAAAAATAACAACTTTTATAGTCACATCACGCTTTAAGAGGATCTCCGAGCACGTGTCTAAGTTCATTAATGTTATTTCTATCAGTAGAAACAGAGACGAGGGTCAAATATCTTCCACGCAATGTTGAACACTGAACCGAATATGAGCGCAAACTGATCATGGGACATTTCTCATTTCTCCTCCGATCGTACAGGTAGATCTTTCGTCCTTTTTTGAGTTGTTGGATTATTTCCTATCGTGCTGTAAAGCCTGTTTTGCATTTTCGGTCACGCCGAGGTGATAAACGTAGGCGTATTAGTTGTTGTTAATTATAACTTCTGCGGATTTTATTCAACACTAAGATTTCATTTAGGTTGGATGAAATTTAATCCAGAAAATTGAGAACATAAGACTGAAGTCAATCTTTCAAATATTTCCATGAGTTTCCCAGCGTCCCCTTTTTTGCTTTATTGACGGTGCGACTCGAGCTGGTACAGTACATGGTGACTCCATGAGCTCCAGAAAAACCCGACGATCCGTTCCACATCAAGCCAAGTCAAGAAGGTTTTATTGTCGTTCCAGACATATATAGCCGAAGCATATATATATATATATATATATATATATATATATATATATATATATATATATATATATATATATAGTGAAATGAGACGACGTTTCTCCAGGGTCATGGAGCTACATAACACAAAAACAGAGCTACATGGAACAACACAGAGCTTAGGACTTAAAGTAAGTTAGTCCTAGCCACATAAAGTGTATCAGTTCAACCTGGTGCAAACAGTGTGAGACAAAATACAGGAAAGCAGGACAAGAGTACAGTACGTACTGTATATTCTACAGTTACTCTATACTCTTATTTTATTATACTCTATATTCTTCCCTTGAGATCTGAGTGACTAGCAATACAAACAAACTTAATGGATATACTCAAGCCTGTACGCATGCTTGAGGCTTGAGTTGTGCGTGTGTGTGTTTATGTGTGTGTGTGTGTGTGTGTCTGTGTGTGTGTGTGTGTGTGTGTGTGTGTGTGTGTGTGTGTGTGTGTGTGTGTGTGTGTGTGTGTGTGTAAAAAAGACAAGACAGTTATGGAATGTTAAAGGGACAGTTTATGGGGCATTCGACAGAATAGAAAAGCTCTTCCTATTATTTTTATTATTATTATTATTATTATTATTATTATTATTATTATTATTATTGTTAGCATTGTTAGCATTATTATTATTAGTATTATAGAATATTGTGGAATCTAATCAATCTAATCTACACCCTCATGTCTTCCTCCTGTTATATTTCTGCAGTAAGTCTTTCCTCCCTGAACACAGACAATATTATAAGAACATAAGACAATACCTTTTATGCCTTGTTATTATACGTTATTCCCTATCATGAGCTCCGAGTGTAATATACTCCCCTGGTAATTTATGTATGCATGGCAACATCATTTGGAAGCGTTGTTCAATTTGGCTTTGTGCGAATAATATACGATCAGTATCACCCAGCCATGGCATATGGATGCTGAGTGCATAGCGTTCGCACACCAGGTTTTGACAGATTAATTGTCTTGAAATACAGCTGCATCCAATTTATGCCATATCTTCACTTTTTCTACTGCCAAGGGAGGGGGAAAAAATAGACTAGACAAACTATCGAGTTGATTAATCTATAATTATTAGATCACAAGGGTCCAGGGACGGTCCGGAGCATCACGGTTTAATTACACAGACGCAGTAGTTACCGCAGCACATGACAGATGCAACAATAACGTCATAATGTTTTGTTTCATAGCCGAGCTGCCAAATAATCAGCGTCTCTTATTCTAATGTCTGCATTGACCGGGAAATAGAACGGCATGCATTACGACAAACGTTAGTCCGGCTTCGTATCGTATCGTATTATCATATATCATATTATATCTTATCGTTCTGTGATAAAACACTTGGGTATAGATTTCTACAAAGCTGAATATTTTATTCGAGATATTTGAGTTCTGTTCATCCCGCAGACACATTTTTGTAAACATATCCATCATATTGTAATTGTAGATTTTCCAGGTGTGTGTGTGTGTGTGTGTGTGTGTGTGTGTGTGTGTGTGTATGTGCGTGTGTGTGTGTGTGTGTTTCTCTGTAACTCTGCCTGCCTTGTGCTTTGCTTATAATACTGACTCTTTAAGTGACTGCATATGCAGAGCCAATCCCACACACACATACACACACACACACACACACACACACACACACACACACACACACACACACACACACACACACACACACACACAATCTCTTTTACTCACTCACATACATACACAACACACAAAAGGAGTGAAAATGCATCAGAATAGACCGAGTGTAGACAGCTCAGAGAAATAAATCTACATCTGCCTGCCTCCATGCAAAATAGGCCTGCCTGCCCTAATGGTGAAACCATCGATGAAAAACAGATAAAAATATTAAATATTCAGCCTCTCTTTTCAGTCTGTATCAAAAGCTGCCAGATGTGCGAGGCAGGAGTTGTTATCAGGCAGCCAAACGACAGGCATTGAAAGAAATTCCTCTGAATTTCCAAACCATATAAAAGTATTTTATGCCATGCAAATGAATGGTAATTTTTTATTTTTTTTTTTTACTGTGGAGGAGAGAAAAAAACATGCCAATAAACGCTATCATCTGGGACTAAAACTCCAGAAACAGGAGACACTTTCAATTCATATTTCCTGTCCCTGTCCGTGTTAGATGCTGGAGATTGCCGCGAAATTAATCCATTTACCAATCTGTGGCTTAAAATTTTGAGGATTTCTAGTTTTTTTTTTTTCCCCCTCCTTCCCGGCATATCAATAAGTTCCAATTGAAGAGAGGATTCTTTTGCAATTCAGGCATGTGAGGGCGATAACGGAGGAGTTGGCATGAGGAGAGGCAGAGATGGATTAATTATGCAGAGAACATGGAAATTCCGCTTATCATCGCTCAGCAAAGGAGCCCGACTCGCACAATCAGAAAACCGGGATGAAGAGGGGGAGGAAGAAAGGGGAGAGAAATAACAATGCAGTGGCACCTTCCAGCCCATCATCTTACAAGTTAGATTTTTTTCCTGTAATTAAAAAGTAACATACAATTATATTCCTATCTCATAGGCAGACTATGAGTGGGTGTATATTAAATAATTGCATTGGGATATAAGGGTTGGGAAAGAGACTGAGACACACACACACAGAGAGAGAGAGAGAGAGAGAGAGAGAGAGAGAGAGAGAGAGAGAGAGAGAGAGAGAGAGAGAGAGATGTCTGGAAACCTTCTTACATTTGGGTGTACATCCCTTGGGAAGGATTGAACTACTCTGAAATAAAAAAAAAAAAACCCTGATCATTTGAAACAAAGCCTGAACAGCGGCGCATGCGGCTTGCACTTATTTGCTGCTGGTTATTGAAATGTGCTCCGATTCATTTAGGCCGTATTTATCACCCGACAAACTTTGAAGTTAATGTCGATGGCTTGACTTAGTAAATCCCTTCAGAGCGTGTGTGTGTGATAGGGCCAGATCGACTTTGTTCGGCTTTACTTTCTTTCCTCTCTGTTGATGGGAACGGCATATAATAAGGCATCATGGTGGATTATTTCATATTTCCACGAGACAAATTGGGAAACTTTGCAGCAGCCGGGCAGAACAAAACTCCTCTTTGTTCGTTTTACCGCTTACTTTTTCTCAGCGACGGCACCAAAGGTATTCGACCTTCCCTAAAACGCTCAGATAGGCTCCTTTTATACCTCCCTTGGTACGAGGAAGAAACATTCGCAACACTTTATCTGCTGTTTGTTTGCCCGTCCAGTCAAAGCACGTAAACCGAAACAAATTAATATCCGAAGGTACAAAAAAAAAAAAAAACAGTCTATTTTTCTCTAATATGCACAAACCGAACATTTGAGCCTAGTATATTTTTTTAATAATGTACTGTGTTCAGTAGTGGGAAATGATAGCTGTTAAAATATTTAAGTTGCATCATATTAGAGTTACTTTTATGTGTACAGTATGTATGTACCACTAATTAACACCATCATCTGTGGCTCTACAGTACGAAGCTAAAAATATTCTCTTACACTAATTATCAAAATATTCTCTTAGAATAAACGTCGGATAAAGTTGCACTATAAAAAATAGATGCGATCAGTTGTATAGTTGAGAAGTTAATGGAGCCTCTGTGCCGTTGCTCCTTTTCGGTCGCAGGTCGATCCGTGGCGTTAACGATAACTCCATGAAACCAAACGTATCATTAAAACTTCATCAGGCATTTCAAACATTAACGTTATTTGCTTTCATTCCGCTTCTACAACATCTAAAACTCCTTCCTTGTACTGCCGATGGAATCCGAAACCAGCTTTTCTAAAAACGTTATGACTTTACAGTCAACTTTATTTACACCTACACACACTTACCTACTGTATCGCTTCGACCTCCGCACGTGCATACAATTATTCAATCAGCCAATTATGTGGTAGAGATGCAGTGCATCAAATCATGCAAATGCAAGTCAAGAGCTTCAGTTCATGCTCACATCAAGCATCAGAAAGGGGAATAAATGAATCTCAGTAGCCTCGACCTTGGTTCGGTTGTTACTTTCGATCTGCTGGGATTTTATTCACACACAGCAGTCTTTATAGTTTACACATAATGATGTGAGAAAAAAAAACATCCAATGAGCAATGGTTTTACATCGAAAGAGGTTGATAAGAGAGGTTTGAGAAGAATGGTCTATTCGCATGGAGGCAACAAGGAGTCTAGATGATCTCAATTAATCAGTTTGCATACAGTATGTGCTACAATTGTCCAGTTTTGATGGTCTGTAGCCTCTGATTCATGTTGTTGGCTAAATGTGATTGGAACCCGGTGGTCTTCTTTTGTTGTAGTCCATACACCTCGAAGTTTAATATGTCGTGTGGTGCTTATCAGATGTTTTCTGTTCATCATAGCTGTGAAGAACGGTGTAAAAGCATGCTGATTCTCCTCTGACCTCGATACTGGATCATATTACCTCAGAAATATATGGAATAGTAAATAAATAATCCCCGAAAATGGGTTCAAAAACAACCGAAAGCAACTTCTAATGGGCATAAAACTCCACAAGGGACGTGGACATAATTAATGTTTTATTCTATGACGGAAAATTCTATTACTATTCCATAAAACTGTGGCATTGCTTGTTGTAGTTTGTTAGTTAGTTAGTTAGTTAGTTAGTTAGTTAGTTAGTTAGTTAGTTAGTGATCTCATTGTTATTTAACCAGGACAAAAACACATTGAGTTTAAATCTCTTTTACAAGCTTGACCTGCCCAAGAAGGCAGCAAAAGACATAACAATGGAAAATACAATAACAATTATCATATTTTTTTTAAAAATGGGGGGGGGGGGGGCGCGGGGGGTTGCACAGTGGCTTAGTGGTTAGCACATTTGCCTCACACCTCCAGGGTCGGGGTTCGATCCCCGCCTCTGTCTTGTGTGTGTGGAGTTTGCATGTTCTCCCCGTGGCTCGGGGGTTTCCTCCGGGTACTCCAGTTTCCTCCCATGGGCCAAAGACATGCATGGTAGGTTGATTGGCATCTCTGGAAAATTGTCCGTAGTGTGTGAGTGTGTGAGTGAATGAGAGTGTGTGTGTGCCCTGCGATGGGTTGGCACTCCGTCCAGGGTGTATCCTGCCTCGATGCCCGATGACGCATGAGATAGGCACAGGCTCCCTGTGACCCGAGAAGTTCAGATAAGCGGTAGAAAATGAATGAATGAATGAATATTTAAAAAAAAACCTAATTAAAATGATCCCTAATAACTATTAAAAAATAAACAAAAATACAGCAATATAGAATCAAAGTAATTATTTACACGTGTTTAAATTTAACAAGAGAAAGAAGCACAGTAAGTTTGAAGTGTTCCTGTGAGTTGGTTCATATTGACGAGACATTAAATTCATTAAATCGAACAACTTTGTAAAGAAGAATTCAACAAAATACTAGATCAGGAAAAGACAAGTGTTCGTTCAAGCCGAGGGGTTAATAAATTGTTCAGATTTCTATCACGTCTTATGAATAGTGCCCGATGATATACTGTAAAATGAAATGCGTTAAATGCGAAGATCCAACCTCGTCCATTGAAAAGTCAACGAAATTCACTGCAATTAATAATTAGACTGGGAATCCTACAAACAGAAAAATGTGTAGTTCTGTGCTTTGGCACAAAGATTTCAAAGAACATCAACATTACCCTCTCTTGTTCATTCAAACCCACAGATCCCATGTTCACGTCCTGAAGGTTTCACCCAAGCAGTAAGCTCTTTGATCACACACTCTCCTACTGAAACGTCTTGGATCTGTGTCTCTATCTCTAGACACGCTGACGGATCAGCGGCAACTGCAGGGGGAAAAGAACCCTTCTCAGATCATCTGAAAATAAAGACGAGCTTCATTTAAATGGTGGGTTTTTCCTGTAATTAATGGAGATTAAAAAAAAGTAAAGGGGCTGTTATAGAAACGGTCTGATATTGGCTTGGGTTTAGTTCTTTGCAGTGTACTGAACTCTAAAATTTTAAGAGGCAGTGGTGGTTAAAGTGGTCAAGGCTCTGGTAAAGTGGTAAGCCTGGCACTTAACCCTTACAGCTCCAGGGATGCTGTATCGTGTCTGACCCTGTGCTCTGACCCCAACCTCCAAAGTTAGGATATATGAAAAGAAAGAATGTCACTGTGCTGTAATGTATATGAGACAAAAATAAGGCTTCTTCTTCTAGCTACAGTATATAAACGTCCCAGTATATCTATACATGTGTCTTTTACACGTATTCACCCCTAAGTTTAACTTTCAAACGAGTCTCGAAAGACAAGAAAATATGGCACAGAGATCTCACCTGTTGCCGAGACCTTGATTCTCGGTTTGATCGGAAAACGGTGGAAAAGGGTGGGAGGAAAAGCAGAAGAAAAGGCGAGACTAGTGGTGGGAGGATAGCGAGTGAAGATCTTTATCAAACGAAAAAACTCTCGGCCGGACAAAGAATTTTTCCACCACCATTCAAATGTGTCTGCCGAATGCTTGAGTGATTCATTACAGATCATCCTGTGAGGCTACAATGGGCCAGAGAAATGAGAGATTCTATCTCGTTCCTGATGTCATTTTCCTGATCCGCCTCATCCCTTGGCCCTGTGTACCTCTATTAATTAGAAAGTAGGGGATTTCCACTCATCAGGCTGTGCCTCTCGCGCTCCGTTCCACCACAAAGCTTCAGCTACCGCTATCTCCAGACCAAAACCTTCTTCATCTCCAGCAAAAGAAGATAAACCCCAAATCCTTGTTTGGACCAACGCGTAACTGTCACCTAGCTGAATGGAGATACCTTCTGGTTAAATGAATACATCTAAAAAAAAAAAAGACCAAAAAAAGCTGAGTTTTAAAAAGATGTTGGATTCTAACAATTTTATCAGATTTACTACAAATTAAGTGTTATAAAAACTACCACAGCAAATGAATTTTGAGCTTATCTAAATATCAGTATAGTAAAAAAAAACAATTAATGGATTTCTACCTGTAGGAATATGAAAGGAATAAAAGTTCCAATAGACCAAAATAAAAATAGTTTAATTGTGTAATAATGCTGAAAACCAAAATTTTTAAACTTAAGAAAGCAATATTCTTGTCTTAAAATGTACACTGTTTAAGGTCGTATATGAGTTAAACTTATGTATCTATTTTAAATAATAAACGAAATGAGAGATGATGATGCAGCTAATGCTTGAAGTAAAAGAAAAGTATCTTAAATAAATAAATAAATAAATAATAACAGTAATAATAATAATAATAATAACACTACTACTACTACTACTACTACTACTACTACTACTACTACTACTACTAATAATAATAATAATAATAATAATAATCAAAAATAAAATATAAATAAATTTATAAATAAATAATAAATAATAATTTATAAATAAATAAATTTTAAAGAATTTATTTCCTTATTTTATTTTTTTTTTCTTACTAAAGATTTTATCTTTAAAATGATAAGACATTTATTTTACCTCCAGCATTGGCTGCGTCATCATTTTATTTACTATTAAAAATGAATACACGTCACAAGCTTCGTGTAAATCATCAGAAAGAAAAAACAAAATGTAATTTTTTTTGTTGGTGACATCAGCACGGTTGCTTGTTTAAGTATTTCAGAATCTCCTGGAATTTTTACTCACAAGTCTGTAGAGTTTAGACAGAATGGCGTGAAAAACAAAAAACACCTACAGTAGTGAATGACAGTTCTGCAGATGGAAATGACTTCAGAGACGTCAGACGGTTGGTTTAAGCTTATGTGGAATTTAAGGTATAAATTTTTACTGTGGTGAGCTGAAAAGCATCTCAAACCAACTGTAGAAGCAGATTGACTTGAACAGCACAAGACAGGAACCT
>NC_062542.1:5709851-5719851 GCF_022655615.1 Tachysurus fulvidraco
GCAACCATGTTCTACTTCAAAGCAGCTTGTTGAAATCTCTAGGCTTTCTCTCGATCATAGTTGTATCTGTACATTTATCAGAAAACTTCAGCCTTCAGCAAAGATGGATGCGAACATATTGAATAATGTGATGAATAATACGTCTTGTGTCAGAAGAATACAATCCATAACAAATCAGTGTATCAAGCTTTAAGCCCAATGGTTTTTATGCCACGTTGTAGATGTAGTTAGGCAACACCCACTTCCCTGATCAATGATTGGTAAATAATGTAGTAAATAATTTGACCACCTTAAAATAATAATAATAATAATAATAATAATAATAATAATAATAATAATAATAATAATAATAATAATAATATATTTTTTATTTTTTATTTCTTCTCAATATAACACAAGTCATGTACTTGAACTATATAAATGACGGCATCCACTGACAGCGTTGAGAATTTACTTTTGAAACTCAAAACTCAAACTTATAGGATAAGATAGAAAAATATATTGATTAAAAAATTTTTTATTCCTCATCTATTTATGTTTAAAGCATTTGGCAGACAACCTTAAAGCGAACCTTTTATTTTTAACTTGTTTTTATGCAATTGAAGGTTAAGCGCCTTGGTCAGGGGCCCAGTAGTGGCAGCTTGGTGGACCTGGGATTTGAACTTACAACCTTCAGAGTAGTAAGATGAAAGATAGCACACCCCACACCCCACACCCCACCTACAAGCTTATCCAAACACTTCCCAGGCTAGAAAATGACTTCCTGTCTAACCGGCACCTGGCCAAAAATCCTAGTATACTAAATACCGTTGTGTTTTATCACTCCATCATGAAAAGGTTACTTAATTAATTTCTGTAATGAAATCCTGAATCAAGTTCGAAGTTCAAACAATAGTAGATTTAAATGAAATGGTAATACATTATCCCAAAAAAGGAGGAAATAAAAATCTGAGGCTTAACCCTGCTTTCAGAGCCATCAGTGTAGACGCTCTGAAGGCCTCCAATTAGCCTTTACCTTGATAATGTTCTTAATTATTATTTTTTCATGATACTTTTTTGTTTATTCATGCCTTAGGAATTATTAAATCCAGCTTAATAAATTACTTGGAATGCCTCGGGGATGAGGGGAAAAGATTTGAACCGGGACTCTAATTTATAGAGACTGAATTTTGTTCTGGAGAAAAAAAATCAATAAAAAAAAATAATCAGCTGCTCTCAGATCAGATCAAGATGAAAATAATATTAGACAGTGGAGGATGTTTATGAGTTGATGAATCGTTAGCCTGAATAAATAAAGAAGGAAGGAAGGAAGGAAGGAAGGAAGGAAGGAAGGAAGGAAAGAAGGAAGGAAAGAAGGAAGGAAGGAAAAAACGAAGGAAGGAAGGAAGGAAGGAAGGAAGGAAGGAAGCAAGAAAGGAAAGAAGGAAGGAAGGAAAAAACGAAGGAAGAAAGGAAGGAAGGTTGGATGCAGGATAAATAACAAAATTGGAAAAAATGACTGCGGTCTTGACAAATGATTCTAGAATCGGTCAATCATGCTAATTTTATTATTAAGGATATGTCTAATTAATAAAATCATCAAAAATGATAATTACTGTGGAGTGTAATTGGGAGTGTTTTATTATTATTTTTTTTTAATAGTTTTTTTTTAAAACTTCAGCCTCATCTTCAACTCAACTCGATCTTTACTGACATCCAAAACAAATCAGAACGTATTTCAATAATAAAGTAATCTACCTTCCCTTTTCTTTTTTCCGTCATTCGGCTTCCTACGTTACCCACAATGCCATGGTGATGGTGGTGGCAATGGTATTTATCCCTTGTTCATCTCTTTAGTCTTTTAGCTCACGTGGCTACATTCTACACTATTAAAAATATAGGTTCCTGAGGGTTCTACAGAGAACCCTGGAGCTCTGTGCTTCAATCTAATAAACACCCCAAAAAACAAACAAACAAACAAACAAACAAACAAACAAAAAACAACGACAACTACTGTTTAATGTATTCCTGTTTAATTTAGGAGAGACATGTTTATATTAAAACTGTTGTATAAATAAAATCAGAGACGTTAATTTTACGCCCAACAACAATTGATTTTATTTACATTACGGTATTTACGTTTAGGAATTCGAAATTTCAAAAAAATCGAACTGTTTATAAAATTTGTGAAAGAATTGAATCTAAAAGATTTCAATAGGAAGGGGGAAGTTTTGATATTATTATTGTTTGTTTCATATTTTGTTGAAATGCACGTATACAGTGCTTGAATTTGCTGCATTTTCTTATTTGCATTTACATGAACCTTTATACTTTTAACCCATTCAACCGCTGGTTCACTCCTGTTGGACCTCTGCTAGCTTTATAACCACAGATCTAGTCCTGGGTGCAAATATTTATTCTATGTTAATGAAATCTTACAACACGGCGCAAACAATCAACATATCTGATGCTTTCTCGTCCAGAACGCTTGCTTTTGTTCTCCTCCACCTTCCACCTGTAGCCTTAATGGCTTCCATTCTGGTCTGCGAGATTGACACAGCGATATCTTTCTATTTTTAATGCAAATGTGTTATCATAACGTGAGTACGAGTCATTACAACACCCTGCAGACATGCTGTTAATTTATCATACAAAGCCCAATAATCTAAATAAAATGAAGCCCCATTTTGAGTGGCATGTGATTACCTGAAAATATGATGCATGCCTGATAAAGAAAGGGAGAAAAGGTAACACCGATGATTAGGATTTTTTTTTATTCCCTTGTTCATCTGTTTTGCATTTGTTTTGCTTCGTTGTGGTCGACGAAGTGTACCACCTGCTTGGTGTGGCGTTAATGGCCTTTTTTAATGCTCTCCTCAAAACTCATTTAAGGAACAATCCTTTCACTACTTCCTTAATTTCTGATGTAATTCCTCCCTCCCTCCTCCCCCGTAATTACTCTTTTCGTTCCGTTGTTTATCACACGGTGTACCTGCAATGGAAATATAAGACCTCGACTCCACTCTCGCTGGACCAAGACGAAATTTAATTTGATGCGTTTGGCCGTCGGACGTAGTTGTCGCAGGGATGCAATTAAGACAATATTATCTGCCTTTTTTTTTTATTTTAGCCTTAGAGCCAGGACATGTGGGAGCTTTCTGATAAGGAGGGAAGAAATGCGGCACGCAGGGACGGCTGGCCAGTGTCTGAGCTCGTGACTTCAGTGGCTTCCAGAGCAATTAATGGTGTGGAGATTGCTGGATGGCCACACTAACAACGGATGCAGATGTGCTTATTGGCCGGCCAGGTAAGGAAACAGCCGTTTCCCACATGCTGCCCTCGCTTGTTAAAACACAAAGCGGAAGTCCATGTGTGACTCATAGGTACACGGCCTCCTATTTCCCAACATCGGACTCCTAATATGGATAATACATGGCTAACCATTTTACAGCCTTTCTGTTGAGACAGACAGACAGACAGACAGACAGACTTACATACATATAGATACAACATTACAGCATTACATTAGCAACGAAATGTCCTTTAGCATCCACCCGAAGTCCAAATAGTAGAAAAATGTGCAAAGGAACAAGTGCAGATTAAATATGTGAGTATATGTACAACAATAAATAAAGTAAATAAATAAATAAATAAATAAATAAATAAATAAATAAATAAATAAATAAATAAAAATGGCAGGTCATATGTGCATAGGAATATGTGCCAGTTGTATAGGGGCAGTCGTGGCCTAATGGTTAGAGAGTCTGACTTGTAACCCAAAGGTTGTGGGTTCGAGTCTTGGGCCGGCTGCGACTGAGGTGCCCTTGAGCAAGGCAATGAACCCCTCAAATGCTCCACTGGCGCCGCAGCATAAAATGGCTGCCCACTGCTCCGGGTGTGTGTTCACGGTGTGTGTGTGTGTGTGTGTGTGTTCATGGTGTGTGTGTGTGTGTGTGTTCATGGTGTGTGTGTGTGTGTGTGTGTTCACGGTGTGTGTGTGTTCACTACTGTGTGTGTTCACGGTGTGTGTGTGTGTGTGTGTGTGTGTGTGTGTGTGTGTGTGTGTGTGTGTTCACTACTGTGTGTGTGTGTTCACTACTGTGTGTGTGTGTTCACTACTGTGTGTGTGTGTTCACTACTGTGTGTGTGTGTGCACTTTGGATGGGTTAAATGCAGAGAACGAATTCTGAGTATGGGTCACGTACTTAGCTGTATGTCACATCACTATCAATATGTCCAAAAATATCAAATTTCATATGCTGTGCATGCAGAAAATGTGTCTATCAATATTATGTACATTGTATATGCAACCACATGTAATCCAGAACATGGATGTAAACTAAGGTAAGCATTGAATGTCATCCTCACCCTGCACCTCGCTCCATCAGAGCTACCGGGACTGCTCGACTGGTCCCACCATCTCTCAGGGTAAGACGTAGGTATACTGTATACTGTTCTGGCACCGAAGTGGTGGAATAAACTTCTCCTAGATCCGAGTCTGAACATCTGAGTCACTGGCTGACTTTAAATGACGGCTAAGACCTTCCTCTTCTTGAAACACGTCAACTAGCACTTAGTTTGTTTTATGTGTGTCTTGAAATTTCTTTACTATGTTTCTTATGTACTGTAAAGCTGCTTTGAGACAATGTCTATTGTTGAAAGAACTAGACAAATAAAACTGAATAGAATTGAATGAAATATGAAATAAAAAAAAACAACAACAACCGAGTCTTAGGTTGATAGAGTTATATGAGTACACAACATCTTCCATCTTCCAGAGTTGTGACTTGATGATGAACCAGATTGTCGGATTGTTTTCGAATAGCAAAACTAACGAGCAAACTGTTAAATATATTCAAAAACCTATAAAAAAAAAAAAAAAAGAACAACACATTTTGACAAGTCGATGAGAATTAGCTGTACAGAAACAGAAAAAACTGCTAATTCAAATGTATTGCAGAAGCAGTGCACAGTTTGTTATGGTGGCTGCATCCTAATGGTTGCATTTCTGCTCATTATGACGAGTGAGGCAGATCCCAGCAAATCCCAAATGGGCCCTTTCATTTGTCAAACTCGAGCATCGTTACGGTCTTGTGATGCAAATTTGTCTCCCATTAAAATCTGTCTGCGGGAGTCGAAGAGGCTCCGTGAAAAACTTGCCACTACACGGAGGAGTGCACATACTTGTACATCGACGTGCGTCTGTTAACAAGCGCGTCCTCAAAGCATCTATAAGTTGTCGTTTACGAAACCTTGATATGACAAAAAAAAAGGCAAGAGAAAGTTTTTTTCATGCACTATTTTTGGACCGTCTCGAGCGAAGCCAGGTTTTTTGAACACAACCTGCTATATGTTATGCTGTCAAATCGGTGGATGTCCTGGTGTAGGGAAATTAATGAAGCTGGCGATGGAGAATTAGCTCTCGCGTCAGGTTTGGTGTTGCACAGTGCCAGAATGCAGGTGCACAGCTGGGGGGGATGGCGAGCCAATCCTATGCCTTCTGTGCCTCACATGGCTAACTACAATCCCTCGCTCTCTCCTTCCCTCTCATTCTCTATCACTCAGAACAAAGTGGTTAGAAAACTCAAAGAAAGAAAAAGAATTAGAAAGAAAGGATGGAATTAAAAATAGTATAATCTAGCCGATCGTATCGTTATATCTTTTATAAGTCAGAGTCCGTCATGTGAAATGATTCTTCGATGCTAATCTACAATACAATTTTTATTTTTTTAAATAAATTATAAAGGCAAATTAAATAAAAGCATTCAAAAGCATTCATACTTTTTGGAATAGTTCTTTTCTAGTAGAATTAGTATTTAGAATTAATAGTTAATAGTTAAAATGTCTTCATAAAAAGAATACAAATAAAAATATAAAAATCAATCAAATGTAATTTAAAAAGTAACAAAGTAGTATCACGCATTTTTAAGAGAAAAGATAATTATTATTATAAATAACCTTTGAAAAATATTTTATTATAAATATTTTTTTATGTAATTAATAATAAATATATATGATAGAACATTGGCAAATTAAGTCACATCATTAAAAATATATTCAAAGAGTTGTATTATTAATAGAATTATTAGTATTAATTATGAAATATTAGAAATACTTAATAGTTAAAATGTAATAATAAAATGATTATAAATAATATTACAATAATTAATAAAAATTTAATAAAATGTAAAATACATTTTAAAAATTAAAAAATAATATCACATATTTTAAAAATAAAACAATTATTATAAAAAATGGCAAAGTAAATAAAATCATTAAAAATAGATTAAAATGGTGGTTTTATTAATAGAATTATAAATATTAATAATAACGTATTAGAAATACTTGATAGTATTTTATATTATAAATAATGTTACAACAGTTAATAAAACGCAAACTAAATTGCTATACAGGGCAACACAATAAGTGCGTTAAAAAATAAAACAATTAAAAAATACACAAAAACTATAAAGGCAACAATAATAAAAATGATTCAAAATAAAATTCAAAATAAATAATATGTAAAAAAAAAAGTTTGATATTGCTGATATACTGAGGCTGAAAACTGAGTTAGATTTTATTTTTCTAACGTGCCACTTGTTTAAATGATGTGACTCCAGTTATTGTGTCTTTGACTCCAGTTATTGTATTGTGCAACAATTCACAACGAATTCGGACCTCAGATGTATCTATATGCTCGGATTTGAGGTCGGAAAGTCTTAGACACTGTAGACGTGATTTTCTCCTTTGTGAATTTTTTTTAAAAGTATTTTTAAACAGTCTAGCACTAACAATGCGTTCTCTCAGTGAGTGTGTGCAGAAGGGTTAAGAGTAACACATTAGAATAAAGTGTAATGTAACATTTCACACGCTGAAGAGTGTAATACAGTCTTGACAACAGAACAATTGTCGTTGGACAGAAACCAAGTGTTTGTTGACAGAAGTGCTTCAATACTGACACTTCATTTATAGCACCAGCCACTAATTATAGAAACAATGGCACTCTCTTGACTTTATTAACGTTCAGCAATATCGGTTGCATGCCTGGAGGACGTGTTACATCTTATTAATGCGTTTCATTGTCTGAATATACGACAGTGCTCTCTGAATTACACCGTGGTCTCAACACATAAGGAGTGTTTTTTTTTTTTATTTTTATGATTTTTAGTAAATGCTGATAAGTTCTGATTGATTTCATTTTATTTATTAAGGTTAGGAGATTCGATTAATACAGTTCTTTTTTAGTTGTCTGCTTATGATTCTTTGCCCATTGTTGCCTCAGATTTCTGTCCTTGGCTGCTTTTCTGTTCACCCCGATTGTATAAAAGTGGCTATCGTAGCCTTCTTGTCATCTCAAACCAGTCTCGCCATTAAACTGTCCATCGATCAGAATGTACTCTGACCAGCAAGGGTTCCTATTAAAGAGGCCAGTGAGTATATAGAGATATAGAGATTCACAGTTCTTACTGACTTGATGTTACTAGCTCTGGGGTTGGAGGGAGCTGAGGAGAGAGACACTGTAAATGTATTTAGCACATATTATGAAACTGAAAGAGCATATTATTTTATTAAAAAAAAGGACAGGAAAGAAAAGAAATCTCCATCTGCCCTCTTTCTTTTTTAAACTGAATATCAGCAGTCAGGTGAAACTATGTTTTATGGGTGTTATGATGGCAGCTTGATATTTTTGCACATCCAAATAACTCCTGCTGCATTTTGTTATGTGCGTGATTAAAAATAATTTTAAAGTGGAAAAGAAAAAAGTAATAAAAATAATAACAATAATAATAATAATATTAATAATAATAATAATAATAATAATAATAATAATAATAATAAGAATACTTATTATTATTATTATTATTATTATTATTATTATTGTTGTTGTTGTTGTAAATAAATAAATAAATAAATACTAAAAACAAACACTAAAAATACTACTACTACTACTACTATTAATAATAATAATAATAATAATAATAATAATAATAATAATAATAATAATAATAATAATAATAATAATAATAATATTTTTATTTTCATTACTATTATTATTATTTGTATTATTGTTATTATACTTATTATTGTTATTGTTATTATTATTTTAGTAGTAGTATTTTTAGTATGTTTGTTTTTTTAGTATTTCTTTATTTATAAAAAAAATGTAAATAGAGAAATTTGGTAGTCTAACAACATTCAGTGAAGGCTGTTGTTTAAGTGGTTGAGTCGCTTATTTTCAAGTGTATTTTTAAAATATTCCATCTCATCACATAGCTGCTAATTAAGTGTTAAATAAAGGCAACTCATATGATTCACATTCCAAAAACTATTTGAAGAAAGCCGACCGCCCGTCTTTTGCACTTTATACGACTTCTTCACTCCATCTTCTCCCCCACGTTCTCCTCCATATAAAATTACTAACATCCACCTTTAAGCAAAAGTAAAAAAAAAAAAAAACCTCACAATTAACAGGAGCCGTCATTACACTTCTATCTTACCAATGCAAATCCAGATCGAAGAGGAGCAGGGGTAGGATGCGCCGGCTCTGGAGGAGAAAGCCGACTCGCTTCTGTTTGCCGAATTAATCGCTTCCTAAATGGCTCGGGGCCAGGCAAAAGTTAACATTTGCAGTTTCAAAGGTTTTCAGCGCCTGCAATGAGCCATGAAATTACTGCAACAGCAGCAGCTGATGAAAAGCCCAAGGAGCAGGTCCCACAGGCGGCCGGAGAAAGCAGGACCTCCCTCTGCAAAGCAAAGCGGAAGAGGAGGAAAAGGAGGAATAAGGGGGAAGATGAGGAAGAGGAGGGCTCGAGAACAGAGGCCATGGACTTCATGAGTAAACTTCACTGCTCTTCCAACTGACTGAGTCTCTCATGGCCACAAGCTAAGAATAGTTCAGATCATTGTGAAAGCTGTGGTTTGGGGTTAGAGCATTTCTCTGGATTCTGGGAAATTATTTAATGTATTGAACAAAATACAATGAAAAAGAACGTTTAATGAAGATTCAAGTGCGTGAGCTGTGCAAAGTTTCCCTTCAGACAGGAATGAATCCTGACATGACCTTTTGCTTTTGGAGCTGGTCTACATAAGGGTTCAACATTTTACCCATTTTTTTTTACCTTTTTTTTTTTAACCATTTTTTCCTCTCACCATGGTTGTCGTCTTCTTTTACTTTCGGCTTTTCCCATCAGGGGTCACCGCAGCGAATCATCAGTTTCAGCCTAACTCTATCCTCAGCATCCTCTACTCTCCCACCGATTAACTTCATGTCCTCTTTTAACACATCCATATATCTCCTCTTTGGCCTCCTCTTGACCTCTTACCTGGCAGCTCCATCTCCAACATCCTTCTACAAATATAACCATCTCCCTCCTGTGTACAAACCATCTCAATCTAGCCTCTCTAACCCTGTCCCCGAAACTCCCAAACTGAGCTGTCCCACTGATGTGCTCGTTCCTAATCCTGTCCATCCTCGTCACTCCTAAAGAGAACCTTAACATCCTCATCTCTACTTCCTCCACCTCTGCCTCGAGTCTTTTCCTCACTGCTACAGTCTTTAACCTATACAGCATAGCTGGTCTCCCTACACCCATATTGAGCAGTCAAAGGAAAGGTGTACAAGACAGTAAAGAGTGATTATTTGAGTAGCTTTCCTGACAGTTAAAACCAGGGGTTAAGGCATTAAACTACTTATCAGAAGGTTGTGGGTTCGATTCCCAGGGCTACCAACCTGCTGCTTTTATGCTCCTGAGCAAGGCCCTTATCCTTAATTGCTCAGCTGTATAAGTAAGATACATTTAAGATCATTTTATGTTTTTCATCATTTCATACAATTCTGTTTAAAGCCTTTTGTAAGATTTTACCAACAACCATCAAACTCAGCCACGGAGATCAAGTTCTCACCAGTTCTTCATTCCGGTGTTTAATGTGAACATTAACTGAAGCATTTGACGTGAATTTGACTCCATGTGATCTTTACACCAATTCAACATTTGTTTGACTGTATATTTGTAATCACACC
>NC_062542.1:5724851-5772351 GCF_022655615.1 Tachysurus fulvidraco
CCCAAACATGGAATTCTGGAGTCAAGCTGGGTAAAGCAGACGATCCGTGAAAATGTCATATCATAATGACACACTTTTGTGGATTAGAAAAAAAGAGCTGTGCCTGGGCCAGACATGGCACATGATTTCCAGGAAGAACAATGCCTGAGGGCAAATAACCCCCCTCAACCCCCTGAACCCCCTCCACCACAGCCAAACGGTTATGACAGGAAAACAGCTCTGACCAAAGCTGCTCCACTGCTGCTCCCTAATTACCAGAGCTTCTCCAGAACATTCTGTGCCCTCTCCATCTGTCCCATCAGTGACAAACAAGGAGGATTCAGTCACCTCGTTGAGCGAGTAACAAATGGGGGGCCAGAACCTGGCCACAGCAGAGGTGGTGCCACAGCAGGGAGCCTCCATTACCCAGCATGCACCAGCAGTTTTGGCACTGGATGAGCTCAACAGACACAAATAAAAGTCATTGAGAAAGTGAGAATAGACACAACACAGACATAACTACAGAATAAAGCAGTTATGCAAGACTTACAAATAGATGGTGGGTACTATGGTGGTGTATTTTAAAGCCAAATTCATTCATTCATTAATTCTCTACCGCTTATGCAAACTTCACGGGTCACGGGGAGCCTGTGCCTATCTCCGGCGTCATCAGGCATCAAGGCAGGATACACCCTGGACGGAGTGCCAACCCATCGCAGGGCACACACACACTCTCATTCACTCACACAATCACACAATTTTCCAGAGATGCCAATCAACCTACCATGCATGTCTTTGGACTGGGGAGGAAACCGGAGTACCCGGAGGAAACCCCCGAGGCACGGGGAGAACATGCAAACTCCACACACACAAGGCGGAGGCGGGAATCGAACCCCCAACCCTGGAGGTGTGAGGCAAACGTGCTAACCACTAAGCCACCGTGCACCCCATTTTAAAGCCAAATAAGACATAAATATAGCATTTAATTCTTTGCCTAAATCGGAGACATTGTTTATCTCAAGGTTTGAATTTTTAATTGAAAAAAATTGGTTGAATAGAAAAAGTTGTAAGAATAAAAAGAACGCTTGTTCAATTTTTCTTCATGCCATTGATGCTTTCTTCATTGGAGAGCACACTTATAGCAACAGAGTGGGATAAAAGATTTGATATAATATCTGATGGCTACATTGAACAGTCTGAGCAGTTCAGCTTCTGTGTCCACCACAATGCATAGTAATAATAAGATATGCTGGATCACATGCTTTATTTGGTAAAGAGTCTCTAAAAACAAGGAATTATTCCTGTCTAAATATTTACTATTATTTTGTACTTACTGACTCAGAGGTCCTCAATAGATCTCCAAAGATTTTTTTGTTAAAGAATAAAGGTGCCTGGAAAAACTAAAAAGGGGTTTTGCATTGTTACCATAGAAGAACCATTTTCAGATTCCCAAAAACATTTAAATAAATGTTCTTACAGAAAGTGCCACAAAGTGCCATGGTGTAACACAAAGAACCTTCTGTGTAATGGAAATGTTCTACGGATATTAAAGATGCCCTGCCACACGTATTTCATTACTTTTGGGGTAATGTCTGAAGTTTACAATGGACTCTGTAACATTTTTTGTGGAAAAAAATGCCTTGGTTACCTTGTTTCAAGCAATTCTAGTGTGGTATAGAAAGCCTGCAGGAAGACTCAGCTCGATTTGCGCCAGTTCTCATTAATATTCAATGAGCTATGCTGCTTGGCTCTGATTGGCTAACCGCTAGGATATGAGAGCATGACTATTCATTCACCCAGCTCAATAAGTAGCCTAGGATAGAGGAACTTTGTTTACAATCACCTGGAATTGCGGCAGAATGGCTTCTTCAGGTATATCGACGTTCAGCCATCCTTGCTGTATAGGAAACTCACTGAACTACACGAATTCTGTGGGCATGGTCTCAAGTGAGAGAGCTCATGAATAAGTAATGAGCTCGATCAATTCCATGTCACACTGACCAACTTTTCCAACTGACCTGATTTCTCCGCTTATTTCTTTTCAGTGGCTAGAGCTGACCGGGGAGGTAGCAGTTCGTTTTCACATACGTGAAACAACACAAACATATATGGACCAAACACATATCAAAAAATACAAGTAAAAACGGTTTTGGGTGGAAGGGCACCTTTAAGGGTTCTTCAAAGAACCATTTAAAAAAAAAAAACTTTATTTTTGAGTGTTTTTGATTTCCGAGTACAGAATCATTACACCAGACGTGACGTCTAATCTGAGATTGAGACACATTCATCTCATGTTAAACTTTAAACATTCGTACTTTTCGAAATCCGTATGAAAATCATGCATTGCTATATGCAACATCTCACAACGTTTAACACAGCTTCAAGCGTCTCAAAGCATTCCATCAAAAGCTACATCTTTTACTAAAGACTTCAAGACCAATATCCACAGCTTTTCAAAATTTTCTAAAAGTTCAAGTTAACCAGATTGTCTCTCCATGGTTTCTGAATGTTCCTTATACGGCTTTCTTTGATTCCTCTGGTTTTGATGGCAGTTTCCTTGCGGAAAAAAAAGACACGTCGCATTTTCCACACCATGTATCCTTTTTCTTTGTCATTCCGTTTGGTCCTGAAGGTCAAAGAATGACCAGTGAAGATCTCAAGATTCACAGACGACATGGCTGAGTGTCTTCAGGAAGGTTTGCGAAGTTCTGACAAGCTTCTGTTAATGCACACAAAACTTTTCGGCAGAATGTGTGATCAAGAAAGAGAAAGAAATAGAGAGAGAGAGAGAGAGAGAGAGAGAGAGAGAGAGAGAGAGAGAGAGAGAGAGAGAGAGAGAGAGAGAGAGACAGGAAAAGGCCAAGCCATTCTCCAGTGACTGTGTTCATCTCTCTCTGATCCAGCCTCGATTCTAAGCCCTCATCTCCCAGTCTACTATCTTTCCCCCTCTTCCTATCCTTCTCTCTCCAAACACTTGATCTTCTGGATGTCAAAATCGCCTTACAAAAGATGAAGGAAAGTAGCTGTTTGTAGGGAAACTTTCAGACTTTTGAGAGAGATTTTTTTTTTTGAAGAAGAAGTAACTCAATTTCTATTACTTGAAAACCAAAAAAGTCTAAAAAAAAAACCCTAACAATTTCACAAAGTATTTCCTCATGAATGATGTTAATGATGTGGGGGTTTGAAACAGTGTCAATAAGAAGATTTTTCTTCTTTTATATATCAGATAAAGTACGTTGTAAATGACGGATAATAACAAGAATTAATAACATTTCCATGTAGCCTAGAGCTAATTCATATCCGTCTCAAACGATGTTATACGTATAAAACAGCACACTTAGATCATAAGATTTATATAAAAATCATGATTGCGAATCAGATTGCTCAGTAGGTTTTTACTCATTTTATTCTTCACGAACTTGATAAAATGCTTATAGCTGCTCTAACGTAAGTGATAACTTGAACAAACCTCTTTTGTTTCTATGTAACTATAAATAACAAACTACTACGACGTATTGATTAAGAAAATGAAAAATATTAGCATATCGTTGTGTACTAAGAGGAAATAAACACTTTGGTAATATTTTCTAAAACAGCTCACCTTATCATGTTCTATATTTTTGCCTGAATACCATAAATTCCTGTGAGAAACTGTTTTATGTAGTAAAGTTTGATATAATATGTTCATACTAAAGTGCACATACGATATCTGTCAACATTGGTCTGTCCTATTAAAGCACACTAAACCGAGTGCTTAGCCCATATTTGGTTAAAGGCTATAAAGCATCTAAAAATGCTAATCGATTGTTTGCTAATGATATAGTGTTCACTAAAAACATACTAGGAATTCCAACGTAAAAGCACCGGATATCATACTAAGGAAGATATTCTAAGCAATTGAATTAACATTGAATTTCCAATCATGGGACCATGTCGATGAACCTGAAGACCCCGAGAGGCCATGGATCCAGCTCTGATTATTAGATTGGGTTTGACTACACCGCTTCTTTCTACATACGCTGACATTTCCAGTGTTATTGTCTCAAATGAGGGACCCAAGCTCTGGAGTCACTTCCACCAAGGAGAGCTTTTGCCTGTGTTAAATGAGATCCCAAAGGGAGTGCAGGGTGACAGCAGGGAAGGGGAGGGAAAGGCATTATCTCTCTCGCTAATGAACGATTGTCTAATTTCCATCAAAAGCAGTCCGAAAGGCCTAGACTGCCTAGGCACTATCTCTCTATAAACACTGTCACGATAAAGGAATGTTAAAAGAAAGAGGGGGAGGGACGAGCGCGAGAGGGAACCGAGAGCTGTCAAGAGGGGCACCGTGGTCAGAGGAAGAAAGCTGGAGGAGGTGGAGGGAAGAAAAGTTCTCTTTCCATCGCTCGTTATCTTCCATTTCCTCAACTCGTCCTGGCTACATGAATAATCTGAAAGTACAGACAATCGCACACCAGCGCGGGAGATAAAATGCGGGTGACATAATATCAACTTCCTTCCAAACCCCTTCCAAAGCGGTTATTAGAATATCAGCACAGGCAGTAATTAATTTCAGCTTTAATTACTCATGCTGCTCCTGCCGATTAGATCACGGGTCTTAGATGGGTTATTAAAACAGCTGTGAACGGTGCTGCGTGTAAATTTCAGGAGAAAAAAAAAGTGCGTATTCATTTTCTCAGCTCCCTCTTAACCTGCTTGACGAATGTTGCGATTACATTTAGCGCACTGAAGACACTGTGTAATGTGGCTGCGGGCGGAGAAGACGACAGCGATAGCATCGGGCTCAGCGGTTGATATTCCGGGGTTTTGTTTCTTGAAGGTCAGTAAGAGTTTGGAATTAATATGGCTTTGTGATATCGAGGGAGCACAGCATTAGCAGGCACTTGATCAGGGGATTTCTGTGGCTCTAAATCAGTTCGAGGAGCAAACTGATAAACGGGGTGCACTTTGTGACCTCCCCAGTGCAAAGTCAAACTTCTAATTCCACAATTTGGAATTACTCTCCAAAATGTACCCATCATATGGAGTCAGTAGATAAAATAATCCAGTATAATTAGATCTTTTTTTTTTTACTGTCTCTATTGAATCCTACTTCAGTCATTTGTCGCTAAAAACAATAATGATCTCACAGAAACTGGGATCCTGAAATGGAAACTGCGATTAGGCATAAAGTGTCAGTAACACTTGTCCGTATTTACTACAAAAGTGACCCGTTAGTCGGGTTCTGTACGTTCTGGGCTTTCCTTTCAGATCATGCAAATCACAGGACACATGCACTCACACTCTTAAAGGAATGGGAACTGGTCAAGGTACTGGGTTGTTGATTGGAGGAAGCTGCTACTCTTGGGCCCTTGAGTAACACCCTTAGCCGTCTCCCCTCAAGGGATGCTGTATCATGGCCAGTGATGAGCTAGTTACTAAGAAATAGCAACTAGTTACAGTTACTAGTTACTAGTTTCTTCATTCAAAAAGTAACTCAATTACTTTGTTGATTACTTACACCAAAAAGTAACGCATTACTGTTAAAAGTAAGTTCTTAGTTACTTTTTTAAAGAACGTTCTTTAATGTTCCCATTAATGCCCTTTTATATGTTATGGTCTATACCAGGGGTCGGCAACCTTAAACACTCAAAGAGCCATTTGGACCCGTTTCCCACAGAAAAAATACCACAGGGAGCCACAAAACCCTTTTGACATCTAAAATGAAGATAACACTGCATATATCGTTATTTACCTTTATGGAAAGTATAGAAAAAACTGTAGTGTGTTGCATTTATGAAATCAATTAGCTGCTACCGATTAAACGCAATTTTATTTCTGCAGGCAAACAAAAATATTTTGAACAGTTTGAACTAACCTTAAGAAAAAAGACGCTGGGTTGAAGGTTACTTTCAAATAAAATGTTTAATATATAATTGAGTCATTCGTATTCATGACCAGGGCTCTCAAGTTTTGAAGACAGGCAAGTATGACATCTCCAACCCCTCGCTTTTTTCATTGGATGTTGCGTTAAATCTTTCCCAGATAGTGCTATTTTCTGATTGCATATTGTGTAGCCTCTTTTTTGATTGGCTGATAAGTGTCAGGCTCGACTAAGAACTGAGACGCGCTTGATTCCTGCCCGGTTCCACAGAAGAGACAGCAGTGCGGACTGATACGTTTTGGGCGCTGCGGCTTATTAAATATATGATAGTCAAAAAGGTTTTCTGCGTGAGAATATGATGTGCGGCGGGAGAGCGTGAGAAAAGACCCAAATGCATGACTGTCACTCTCAATGCGTGACACTTGAACGCCTTGCATGACATAAAAAAATTTAACTTGCCGGCTGCAGCACACCAAAACTGCGCCTGCTTCTGTGTGTCGGATTTCGCAAGTCGGCAGTTATGACGCATATTTTGAGCGACCAAAAAAAAAAAACACGGTTTATTTTAATGTTACAAGAGCATCATGATCTTAGAATTCAGAATTATTATTTTTTTTAAAAAACTAACTAACAAAAATAAAAAAATGTAATTAAATATGTTCCAAATCTACAGGGAGCCGCAGCAGAGGGGTGAAAGAGCCACTTGCGGCTCCGGAGCCGCGGGTTGCCGACCCCTGGTCTATACGAACACAAAACTGTTTGTTGATCTGTCCCTGGCTAACAGTCCGGGTTAAAATCTAGTCGGTGTTTGGCTAGAGGGGCTTGACTCACTTCGAGTGTCTCCACCGACACTGGGTTAGCTTCTAGCTTCGTCGAGGCATGTACTGTAGTTTCTACCTCCAGATTGGAGTTGCTGTTTATCGCAGTAGACAGGACCTTCGAACCAGAAAGACACAGTTTACATTTGACTAAAAGGTTTTTGCCTTTATGCTCAACTAAAGTGAAATAATGAGCATATTTCCACTTTGAGAAACTCGTCTTGCTCTCGCCTTGACTCGCCATTACTGCCGCACATACCTGAATAAACGGAAACAAGTCCACAGTGGGGCGTCTTCTTCGAGTTTACAGTGGTTGGCGTCCACCAATCCTACAATGCGTCGCTGCTGTAAACAGGTTAGGCTGTAGGCTACACTTCAGCCAAAATGAATTAATTTAAAAAAGTAACAGAAAACCACACCATATAGTAACGGTAACAGAGTTACTTTATTTAAAAAGTAATACGTTAGAGTATTAGTTACTGTCAAAAGTAACTGCCTTACAATAACGCGTTACTAAGGAAGCGTTATTGCCCAACACTGATCATGGCTGACCCTGCACTCTGACCCAAAACTTTAAAGTTATAAGGGAGATTTTCTGTACTGTAATGTATATGTGACAAAATAAAGTATTCTATTCTGACGGGTTCACTGAAAAGAACCCGGTGAGCTTCATTGAATCTAGACTAGATGGTTCTTTATAGACTTTTTTGGGGTGTTATGTTGACAAGAATATACAGCAAAATTCAAACCCATCTCGTGACAGCACAACTCCTCGCTCTTATTTAAGCGCTTTAATCATTTCAGTTGAATTATCTCACAAATGCAATCAACTATTCATAAGCGTGTCATTTGAAAACAACTCGCAGATTCAAAATCATTTAAATATACAGCAAATGCTCTCCAAGACTTTTACTGTACATGGAACCATTTTTTTCTATCTAGAACCCCAAGGAACCCCTTTTTAATAGTGCACATTGAAGCTAGGAACAAGGAGACAGAAAATACGGAATAAAGAAGTAGATGGCAAGATAAACTCAGGAATTAAAAAAAAATTAAATCATATCAGATTAGGAAGCCATACTATCCAACGTAACAAAAATCTTGGACATTTCCTTGGCAATAGCATTTATTTATTGATGAATTTTTTTTTAAACATTCTCTTGAAGACTTCAAGATCACGTTCTCCTTGTCTATCTCACTAGATCCAATTGCAAGGCAAAGAGGGGTCAGATTTCTCACTGTGCATTAATACTAAGCTCTGTTTGCTTTAAATTCCACAAAGCGAATGTCAACCAGGTCTAATAAAAATCACTATGCATCTCTTTCCTCATCAATCAAAAGCCCATCTGAGACACCCGCTTTTCTCCCCCTACTTCATACGCTGTATGCAAATCATTCTCCAGAGTGCTCTTCTGTGTATGAATAAATAGTTGGGATATTTGCTGTGCGGTTGCAGTTTCCAGATATAAAACCCCTGGTATGCTGTTCATATGATGTCCACTGTGATCTCTACATACTAATAATATGACCAGTCTATAAGTCATTAAATAAAGTAATCAACGAGTTATATTTTCAATCTAATTAAATTGTTCACCAACGGACATTGTGTCAAAGCAGTTCTACAGAAATATAAAAAATCTGAACAAAAATGATTAAAATTAAATGGATATTGATGGCTTCTGAGCAAAGCCTGAGGCAATGGTGGAAAGGAAAAACTCATAGGGCACAATTCTGAAACTGAAAGTCCGCAGCTTAAGCTTATGTCCATCAGGGGCTTTCACACTGGCCGTTAATCTGAAAACCGAGCATGTACTGTAAACTGAGAAGTGTGCCGCTGTAACAAACCCGAGGCTACCTGTAGGAGGGGATGTTAGTTTGGGTTGAGGTCATGAATACAACTCTTACTCGGGTCTGCACTTGATCAGGAAGTAACCTAAAAAGAGGCTTTAGCCATCAACGACTTTGTTAGTTTTTACAACACACA
Source organism: Tachysurus fulvidraco (assembly GCF_022655615.1). Classification (NCBI taxonomy): domain Eukaryota; kingdom Metazoa; phylum Chordata; class Actinopteri; order Siluriformes; family Bagridae; genus Tachysurus; species Tachysurus fulvidraco. The sequence continues at coordinate 5,733,496 of NC_062542.1, forward strand.
TACCATGAGTGAGAAGGGAAACAGAAAAGGTGAGATGGATTATGACATATAATAGCGCATGTTGCGTCACCTCCAGTAGCATCTGTAGACTGGTACTGTACTGCTGCTCAAAACTTGCTGAGTGGGATTGGATAATTGGATAATGAAGTGCAACTCACAGCACAGGAAGTGCTCAGTCACACGGCAATACCAAATGATGGAATTCATTTTGATGCAACCTAAGAATTCTATTTTAAGAATGGAGCAGGCAAAAAAGAAAGAATGGAGCAGGCACAAGGTCAAGTCTGTTTTTCCATCTTTAATGACTAGTCCCAACATTACCAACTACCCTACTTTATGCAACTCCATCTACAAACTGCATACCTCTGTCATGTAGTCAGTTTTATTTATTTAGGCTATAAATAAATATTTTGGCGCTTCCTGTGCCGTGTTTGGCCTATGGAAGGTGAGGACAGATCTAACAGTCCAATCTAAACCACTCCTGCCACACATTCAGACCAGTGACAGAGGAAGATGTTGAAGATAAGCTTCAGTAATGAAAGTGGACGCCAAAGGAGGAAGATGGTTTATAACAAAGAGGATGTCAGCAGGGGAAGATGTTTAAAAGAAGTTCAAGAAGGGAGATAAAGTCTCAGAACGATGCTATCTGCCGGATTGAAGAAAGCACTCAGGCGACTCAAGATCACTTCCAATCACTTAATCGCTGTGGCTCCACCCAAACCCATCCCTGCTTTATGTCATACGCTATTTCCTCACTTGAAACACTCCATCAGTTTCGTTTTATGTGTGGGAATGAGAGCAGGGGGTGCTGGAGCATAATGGTTTATAGTTCTGATACTGATAACGCTTAAATCAGAAGACAGGTTGCAGGCTTTTATCAAACTGCCAACTCGAGGAAGCTTATCAAGATTCAATTAAAACATTAATTGACCTTTTATTTCTGTAACAGTTCCGCTGTATTCGCTCAGACGTCACAACCTACAGCTGGGGAGTTATTTACCACATGCATTAGAGAGATATGGGATGTTTATGTAGTCTTAGTTGAGGTTATCAAGGGGTCTTACCAACTTAATCCCATCTTAAAAGGGACTTTTCTAAATATTACTTTTGTTTACTTGCTTATGAGTAATCTGTGGTAGAGGTAGAAGACCCAGCTACACAGGAACTATAAGTGTACCAGGTTCTCTCTGGTAAAAATTATTTATGATATGATCTGGACCAGTGGTTAAGTGGCTACTGGTTGGGAATATTGCCCAGTTGCCCTTGACAGTTGGTACAGACCATCTTACCATTCAATGCAGTATAGATTTTACTGCCCTGTCCAATTCAGGCAATAAGATGCAAGCATGAGTTAACTCAGACAACTGAACAAGTCTAGGCTCAGATTCCACACAACGTCTAATAAAATTGCAATGACTCATTGATCCTGTGTGACACAACCAATTGAGTCAAACTGACGCCAGGACAGAGAACATCCCTTCCATCCAGAGAGTTCGATCTTGCCCATGGATGACCCGGTCAACATCAAGATTTGAAATGTGTATTGAACTCTTGCTTTCTGGATGATAGTGTGAATGCTAATCTTTTGTGCTACTCACAAAGCTCTGATTTGTTGAAAATCTGACCTGGTCCTCTATCCCAAGTTCACCAAGCCCTGCCTAGGAATCTGCACAGTTCACCCATTTAGCTAGCTTAGTATGTAGCTATCTAGCTTTCAATGAGTAGATTTAATTATGACATCAGATGGTCTCTAAAGATATGAATTGATGCAATGGTTGAATATAAAAAAAGACCGTTTAGAACCAGAATCATCTATATAAACATGAATGACCAGTGGGGTGATGTGAGGAATCATTGAGGATGTGCTAAAAGGTAGGATGTAAACACAACCAAACATAAAACCCTGTGTTTCTTATCCCCCCCACTATCATTTGTACTATGAACTTGTTTTGATCACATTAGTTCAATGTCTTTTTAAGATCTTTCCGCATCATTTGTAATACAGTACAGAAGAGGTTCAACCCACTTTTAGTATTTCACATTTGCTGATCAACAGAGAGGCTAATTAGTAGTTGGTCAACTCTGTTCCAAAGATACAAAATATTAGCGAGACTTGTAGCAGACCAAACTCCCACATCTTGGCTCTAGTCATTTTTTCTATAATCCCAGAGCATCTCGTGTCAAGACTCTGGATGCAAAGACTATCAAAATCAAGTGCACTTTTGCTGAGGCAGTTTCTCTAAAAATTCACGTTTGAAAAAACGGCATCTCCCGTCCTTGTTTCTTGAGCTTCTATCCAAATGGACAGCCACCATCTCAGCATGTGAGCTCAGCAGGCCAATGGCCACTGATGAATGGAGCGACCGGTGCTTGAGCAGTTGTACGAGTCACGGAGGCCACAGGAACCCCTCTGAGATAAAGGGCAATGATGCACCTTCCCCACATGGTCAGAGAAAGATGCTCTCTTATGGAGGCAAAGTAATGGGTAATGAATTACAACAAAGCCCTTTTATTATTATTTCATTTATAGCTTATTCGATTTATTAATGTTTTTTATTTCATTTTATTAAGCTCCATTTAATGACTAATAAACCTACTAGTGAATAGGGTTGTAACCAAGTACGAATACATTATTTTGCTGTAAACAGATATAAATACAGACACAAATAGAAGATTATGTAGTCTTTTTGTGGTGGTGTTTTTATGGTTTATTTCTTTTTCTTTTGGCTCCATAGGACCTCCAGCAAAAAAAAAAAAAGCTAGTCAGCTACCCTAATCTGACCCTACAGTATGTTTATGCTACATTTGCTGCACTTTGTAGCCTGATAGCTTAGTTAAGATTACTCATAGTTTGACTTGAAATTTCTTCATGAAATTTGTAACCTGAACACCTTGTTTTCTAATAACCAAGATAACATTAGGCTATAGTATTACAAGATGGTATTAACACCATACAGTATGTTAATCAAGCCAGCTATTGTCTAAAGTAAGGCTTTAGGCAACATTGCTATATAGCTAGCTAATTAGGAAGCTAGTAGAGGTAGAGAAAAGTGCAAAAGCAAATTAGCTAACATTAAGTTAAATGGAAGTGTAGCCTAAGTGATTAGCAAGCTGACTGACAGGTACAGTATGTGATGGATACAAGTTAGCTCAAATGTTAACTTGGAGGTATAGATGTTACAGAGGTGCTAGCTTTTTTTTTTTTGCTAAATAATAGCTTTTTGTGACAGCTAGGAGACTGAAAACTGAAGTTTCTCAGCTAAAGCAGAGGCCAGAATAGAATTCATTGAAGAGAAAAAGACAAGAAAGACGCGACCTTTCGGTTTACTTTCCGTTTGAGACGACTTTAGGTGAACTACGGAGATAAAAGTATATGTGAATAAAAACAAGGGCTAATCAAAGAAACTAAATCTCCACGTGGTGTAAAACAAACCTTCTTTTTTATACTTTAAGCAGCTTGAATCAAACCTTATTTCCCAAACAGGATGGGACAAATGAGGTGATTCATTGTAGCGATGATCTAGATGGAGGGACAGAGGCTGGAATTTCTTGGCTTCGCTGTTTAAACATCAGCAGAGATAAGATTCAGAGACAATAACACAGTTGAGATGGTTTGGCCTCCCTGTAGATCAGCGGACGGCGGCCAGGACTGCGAGCAGACGTGCTTCTGCATCACTCCGTCCTTCAGCAGATCTTTGAGGGAGGCAGGATGAGCCTTTTCTATATGCTACCTTTCAATATTTCAAGCATCGATATCAATAAAATGTGAATGTGAGAACGTTCAGTAGTAACAACAGCCAAATAGAGAGGAATTTAACAGAAATAGTAGTGAAATGTAGTACAAATGTAACTCATATTCATTTCTTTTTATTTTTTTTTTGTCGTTTATTTTAGTCATGTTACATATTTGTCGAAGTATGTACTGCAAATGTAGGCTTTGCATTTAATTCTAGCAAACAAGAAAAAGTCAAATAAGAAAAATTGGGACTCAAAAATTGGGACATCAAAAGACTGTCATGTTTTGTCGCATCACTCCGTAATTAATGCAAATATAAATATATATATTTGAACACCTTTTTTTTTTAATCGAGAGAAAGCTGATTGGGATACAAAAGATGAGTTTTTCAGCCAGCACAGCAGTTTGGAGGGAAATAATTAACAGATAAAAAACAGATTGCGCTAATGAGACGAGCGTTTGACTAGGAGTCTTCACTTGACCTCCGTAGTGTTCTCCCGGCCGTCCTGTGGAAAAGAAAAAAAAATTGCAGATTTATAATTACACCCGGCAATGCACCATGAAATTGTTATTGTGGACTACCTTTTTGAAAATGTTATCAAACTATTACTTTAATTTCCCCCTCCAGAAACTGCCGCACGTGTATGCTAAGTAAAGTGAGCACGCTCACCTCTGTTTCCTGTTCTGAGATACGGCTCTATGTTTTTCTGTTCTCAGACTTTCTATTTAGTCTCTGCTCTACTTTCTTACCAGGAATAATGCTCTGATTTAAAAAAAAAATAAAAAAATTTAAATCGTGATGTAGTGATGTAAGCATAACAAATTACTGATGTCATGTGACTGGTTTAATGTATTTCTTTTTATTTTTATTTTTATTTATTTATGTTTTAAAATCATAGCTTTATTCCTGGTAACCAAGTAGAGCAGAGATTAAGTAAAGTATAGTTTATCCCTTTTATAAAATCACATCAAACAAGTGTGAAAAAAAGTCAAAACCGCCGTTCCGTGATGAGCCGTCTCTGAAAAAATGACCTCCTAGTTCTGGTGATAAAGTTCCAGCCAAAACGTGCTATCAGCTCGGGACGTGACTCATTAGGAACGGGTGTATGGCGTGGAAGCTGCTCTCACTATCTGCCAGTGCCTGGCTTGCTGTCTGATAAGCGGCAAATGCAAATATCCTGATAAGAACTGAATGCAAATATTTATGATATGATATTCCCAGGGAATTATGCATGGATAAAACAAAGTGCGTTATTTTCCTAGAGTCCTTTTCAGGTTTGCCAAAAAAGAAAAAAAAGTAAAAAAAAAAAGAAAAAAAAAAAAGAAAAGAAAAAAGGAACCAACCTTTCGGCTTTGGGAATTTTGTATTTCTTCAAAAAAAAAAAAAAAATTGATTGGGCCCAAGCATTACGTTAAGCTATTTATTTGCAGAGGAAGGTAATTAGTTACTGTAATTACAGCGATGACAGTTGGTAAATTGTTTTTAAAGCATTACAGTGCGCCTGTGCCAGAAGATTGCAGTACTCATTTTAGGATTTAAGCAACTGCTGCGGGAAAGGGTGGAAAAAAACAGTTTCTTTTTTTTTTTGAACTACAAAGCTGCCATTTTCTTAGCAAAGACGTTTTTACAAAATGTCTGTAAATTTGCACTAATTGACTTTTTTCAGCCATTTATTTGTTGATCATGGCCATGGCACAGAGAGGATGTCTTGCAGCATCGTAGTTGGCTTGGAAAGTTGATCCACATGTTTGTTAGTGTTTGCTTTGTGCTCTTCTTCTAACACAGACTTTTATGTTTTTGTGTCTGAAAGCTAATTGCTGGTGCTGGCATGTGGTTTTTCTACATAAATAAGCAAAAACATCCAACATGGATTATATGCGTTATACGTGAATAAGGAAAATAATTGAAACCTAGCTGAAGTGATAATTACTACACAACTGTCACTAATAACCATAAATTAAATCATTTAACTAGTACCAAGCTGATTATTTCCCTGCAACCTTTTCTCCCGTACCTCGATCAGAATCAGATTCAGCTTTATTGCCAGGCATGTTTTAGTGACAGAAGCTCCACAGTGTAACGGAATGACATACAGTACAGACCAAAAGTTTGGACACACCTTCCAAAAGTTTGGACACACCACCTTTTCAACACGACAGTGACCCCAAACACACCTCCAGGCTGTGTAAGGGCTATTTGACCATGAAGGAGAGTGATGGGGTGCTGCACCAGATGACCTGGCCTCCACAGTCACCGGACCTGAACCCAATCGAGATGGTTTGGGGTGAGCTGGACCGCAGAGTAAAGGCAAAAGGGCCAACAAGTGCTAAGCATCTCTGGGAACTCCTTCAAGACTGTTGGAAGACCATTTCAGGTGACGACCTCTTGAAGCTCATCAAGAGAATGCCAAGAGTGTGCAAAGCAGTAATCAAAGCAAAAGGTGGCTACTTTGAAGAACCTAGAATATGAAATATTTTCAGTTGTTTCACACTTTTTTGTTATGTACGTATATAATTCCACATGTGTTAATTCATAGTTTTGATGCCTTCAGTGTGAATCTACAATTTTCATAGTCATGAAAATAAAGAAAACTCTTTGAAGGAGAAGGGATGTCCAAACTTTTGGTCTGTACTGTATACAGTATAGACGAAATTGTATGTACACATTTACAGGATGTGCGATGCATTAAATCATGCACAGATCGGTGTAAATAATATACATATGAAATATACGCAATTTGTATGTACATGTGCAATTGTGAAATGTGCAATTGAAGTAAACAGTATAGACAATATGTATGTATGTATATAGGTACAGATGTGCAAGTATGAAAATGTGCAATTGAGGTATACGTAGTACAAATGTGCAAGTGTGAAATGTGCAATTAGGTGTTGTGTGTTCCATGGTGTTAATTGTTCATCAGATGGATTGCTTGAGGGAAGAAACTGAAACGATCTATGCTACAGTATCTTACTGCTATTGTTTATCTAAGTAAGTTCCTAACTGCTGACACCGGAAGCTCGTTCCAAAAATGTCAGATAAACATCTCCTTACAGAAAACTAGGAAAAAATTTGCCATTGTTTATTAGTGACAAACAAATTTGTTATTTAAGATCCATCAAGTACCTGTTACGAGCAGTTCCAGTTGAAACAATGATAGAGGAACTAAAAAAACACCTTCAAAAGCTTCTGACCAATCGAATTAGAGAATTCAAAAGCACTGTTGGTTAAATATATGCTATTGTTTTTGACTTTTCGTTATTATTCTGTGTTATTAAAGAACAACTTATTATTAATGTATTATATTAAATATATTATATTATATTATATTATATTTAACATCAGGAATAAGTTACTGGTAATTCAATTCCATTTTATTTGTACTGTAGATTGTAGAGTAGAGAAATATACATTCAAGAGGTCCAATTTTTATAATTTGTCCCTCATGAGTAAGTCAGAGACACCTTTGACAAGAAAAAAACCCTGAGATGGAGGAAGAAATCGCCCTTCAAATGTGAACGTCTTACATCTAACTGACAAAACACCCCGATTTTTGCACCCCGTGGTCCTCCATAGCTCTGATTCCACCCTCATGTGTAGAAACGTCCTTTTACACCGTCGTCATATAACTAAGCAAACTCTGTTGATCATTCTCTCTTGATTCATACCCAGACAAATATAACACACAGACACACACACACCACAGGTCCCCTTTGAGATTCGCAACACTCCATGCTTGGTTGCGCTGAAGATATAAACAGCCCAGATCTCAGAGCACACGCACACATGACCCCATTCTATCTATTCTATATGCTTTTGTGTACTATTTGTAGATTAAGGCAATCATTGGGTTGGGGGACAGCGGGAACCGACATACATGCTTTGTGATTAAGAATGTAATAAATCCTGTTATACACTTCTAGCAGAATGGCTGGGAAGCTTTTTTAAGTTATTTTAAATTATGGTTTGGGGACCTGGAGGTGTACTACTTACTAATGTGTTGTGTTGGAATATGGGGTATCTTGTGATTAAAATAGACCTGAGCCCTCGTTTATCAATGGTGAATATGCACTGATAAATGTGTAAATTATGTGTACAAAGTGACTCTATGCTTAATTTGGTTTGAAATACACACAGCTTTGGATATATACAAAGTTCCCAGATGGAAAATAAAGGCAATCAGCTCAAGGTCATTTCTTTTGTATAATCAAGGACTTAGACTGAAAATAACATGAATTATCTATAAAATCTCCTGGATTAGTTTTTTTTAACTTTGTAGATTGAGGAAGTGGCCTAATGGTTAGAGAGTCTGACTCGTAATCCTAAGGTTGTGGGTTCGAGTCTCGGGCCAGCCACGACTGAGGTTCCCTTGAGCAAGGCACTGAACCCCCTGGGCGCAGCAGCATAAATGGCTGCCCACTGCTCCGGGTGTGTGTTCACGGTGTGTGTGTGTGTGTGTGTGTGTGTGTGTGTGTGTGTTCACTGCTGTGTGTGTGCACTTTGGATGGGCTAAATGCAGAGAACAAATTCTGAGTATGGGTCACCGTACTTAGCCGTATGTCACGTCACTTTAAAAATCACAGAAATAAGGTTTATGCCCTTGCCATGATGTCACTTGTAGCCCAAATGCCCCATTGTTGCTAGCTATAATCTAAACCTGAGTCAGTTGAGATATTTACCATTTGATTTATTCCCTGTTTAGCTTTAGACGGTGTGAAATACATTGTATGTTTCCTGGGTCACAAAGCAGACATTTGATAGTTGAAGGTAGAACCATTTTTGCTGCAATTCTACATTTCTGCGTCAGCTTTTCACGACTGAATCCAAATACACGTCTTTTCTTCCTCAAGCTCTGTCGAACCGGATGGAAATTGATCACGGACAGCAATTTTCGAGTCTTGTCATAGATCGTAAAATGATGCTACCAACACCATGCTTTACTGTCGCAATGGTTCTCTTAATGTGAAGAGTGGTGAGCACTGTTGCAGGCCTGAAGACTGAATTTTGTTCTCTTCTGACCACAGAATCCTTTCCAACATGTTTGCTAAGTCACAAACATAGTATATTCCTCAATAATTACCCTGTAGTTACTCCTTTGTAAAGCTCAAGCTACGGTTGTGTTGTAATCAGCTTCTCCTCTCTATGACCGACGCCTTCTTTACCGGGTCGATGACACCGACTATAAGTGGAGTTGCAGTTGTGCCATATTCTTTCCATGGATGTAATCATACTCTGTGAGATGTTCAAATGTGTTTGTTAACTTAGTAAAACTTTGTCCTGGATGTGTTTGGATGACTCCTCGGTTATAAAGATGCTAGTCGAGTACCAATCTCCAGGACGTTCCAAGATTCTACAGTATATGCTGAGATCATGAGAACCTTCACCCACACACAGGTGGACTCCATTTGACTAATTATATTCCTGATGGGAAAGAATTTAGGGGTTGTACAGAAACAGGGGTTCACATAATCCCTTATTTCTACTACATCCGGAGAATAGCCTTCTTTCCTGTAGCTCACCCAGAGAAAATAAGTTTGCAACCTGAACAGATTTTTTTTGCTCTTTCTTCATTAGTACTGGCCATTTTGTGTAGATTCAAGACATATGAACCCACTATGTGGAAATGTGGTGAGTAAATACTTATGCAAGATGCGAGGCACTGTACCCGTTTTTGCACGTCTTGTGAAACTTTCTTCCTCACAGCATAAAGGCAGTTTCTTTGAGGCTTGTTTCAGGAACATGTCATTCTCTGGACAGAATTCTGCCTGTCTTCTGGAGCTTTCTTTTATCCATCATCCCTCACAATCACACACCATCTTTAACTGTCAGTAATTAGCCGAAAATGTAGATGTTTCAGGACTTAGATGTGGGGGAATTTATCTTCTTTTTTGTTCAGCCCATGCAGGAGATCAGCACTGTGCCCATGGCTGTCAGATGACCTCCCAGGATGCATCGCAAAAGCAAAGCCTATCCTTGATAAGTTCCTTCTAGAATGCATCCCTTAGTGAGAGCTTAATTAGAACCTCAGCACCCTGATCGCATGACTTTCTGTGGTACACCGAATCCCTTACAAATCTTGCAGGATTAGGAGAAGTCGGTTGGTAAATTAGGGCGTGCATCTTTAATTTAGCTGCATCTTAGACCACTAATTAATAACTGCTACCTATGCAAGACTAATGTGTCTGATGTTTGTTAATTAGCAGGCAGTTGTGATAAAATTTCCCTGAAATACACACACACACACACACACACACACACACACACACACACACACACACACACACACACACACACACACACACACACACACACTAAAAAAAAAACTATTAACAAATTGAAGCAAAGGTTTTTCTTTTCATTTATTCATTGTTTCTATTTTTTTTTAATAGAAACCCACTGTTGTGCACAACAGAGGTTTACATAGCAATGATAAGGGCTCAAGAACATTTTAATTAGCTAATAATTCGAAATATTTGACATTCATCTGTAAATTATTATACCGTCATTACAAATATTAAGCCTCGTGCGACAACAGATATCACACAAACGGTTCTTTCAACTGTAATGTGTACTTTTTTAAAGGCTTAGCATTGAGACTCTAAGGAATAGAAGAAACATAAACCTACAGTAAATAGAACACAAGACAAAAACTCATTTTCAGACTAAGATTGAGACAATTATACGATGCAATGACAACATCTGCCGAAGACCATTCATTCATTCATTTTCTACCGCTTATCCGAACGATTCTCGGGTCACGGGGAGCCTGTGTCATCGGGCATGGAGGCAGGATACACCCTGGATGGAGTGCCAACCCATCACAGGGCACACACACACTCTCATTCACTCACACACTACGGACAATATTCCAGAGATGCCAATCAACCTACCATGCATGTCTTTGGACCGGGGGAGGAAACCTGAGTACCCGGAGGAAACCCCCGAGGCACGGGGAGAACATGCAAACTCCACACACACAAGGCGGAGGCGGGAATCAAACCCCCAACCCTGGAGGTGTGAGGCGAACATGCTAACCACTAAGCCACCGTGCCCCCACTGCTGAAGACCAATGAAAGACAATTGATTTGAACGTTTTGGAAAGGGACCTCATGCCTCGATGAGTAGGTGCTACCAGTAACCAGACATTACATTAGATTTAGGGCAACATTAACAACAACATAGCCTCAACTCAAATTAAGTAGAGAGGCTATCATGCTTGCTATTATCACTAAACCGTTATCCAGCACACAATCAAGCAGCTTGTTTAGCTCGTTTTTAGGCAAGCTTTGTTCAGCTATGTTTGTTCTATCATGTGTGTCCAGTCTCCATGGTCACAGTGTGTATGGTCCACACAGGACAAGAAGAAATACATTTATTAACCAGGTTTGGCAGGTTTCAACGAGATCTCAAACTAACCTCCAAAAATGTGGACACAGGAAATGGGAGACGTTTTTTTTTCTGTATTTTCAGCCTTTTTTTGGTACATAAGGTCACCATGGTGCTCAACCATTTCCCTTTCCCTCTTCCTCCTCTATCTTACCATAGAAATGTTTCTATCCATGGTACACACACTGTTTACACTTACACCTTGCCTTCGTTTGTGCAAATTCATCTACCCATCCATCCATCCATATATATATATATATATATATCCTATACCAGGATAGTTAGCCTAGGAGACTTAGAGTCTCCCAGGGGACTTGGCGGATAACACCCTGGACACCTTGCTGGACATCACAGGACACCCTCACACTCCCATATTCACACACTACGGACAATTCAGAGATGCCAATAAGACCACAAGGATGAGGAGGCAGAACTGATCCCCTCAAGACCACCTTCGCCTGAAACCCCCAAACCCCACTGCTTCCCAAAATAAAAATATACGTACTGTATATTAAATGATTTCATATTATTTGTTATAAAACAAGATCTTGGTCACTATGGAATATTTTCTAAACTATTCGCAATTCGGCATTATGACCATAACCCCAGCAATACTGTCATTAACTCTACTGTCCATACTGTAACTCCTCCCACTAGCATAAAGAAGTGTGATTCCTGTCCTGGTGGGCTTTCTTACTGCTAGTATTTATGTCCTATTTTTGACTGCAAGGTGCAATCCTAACTCTAAATGGGGCAGTGAACTGATAACTCAAAACAGATCATTAGTATTGCAGTGAGCTTTAAACATCATGGAGTTGTTAATGAGGACTTTCGATGAACGTGATATGTATGATGGAGCTCTGCTTCACCTGCCACTGGGAATATTATAAAGTATTTCTTGTTGATGTGTGTGTGTGTGTGTGTGTGTGTGTGTGTGTGTGTGTTAGAGAGAGAGAGATGGCCTGCCATGGTTTGGCATCCTGTACAGGGTGTATTCATGCCCCAAACGAATAAATATGTAGATTTATTACACTTGCTTTCATAAACCCAAAGCGGGATCTCCCTGAATTTGATTTGGCTGCATAATATCAGAAGAACACATTTAAAGGTTTCTCAAGCAGCTGCAATATTAATACACTGCTATGGCATCTTCTATTCCAACAATGTCAGCTATTTATCATTTAATATGCAGGATTGCATCTAAGGTTTCTCCAAATGGTTCGATTTTTGTATTCCCGGTGTGTTCAGTGAATCTCTCTGTCTTTCCTTCTCTCTCTCGCTGCCTCCGCAGGGATCCTAGTGCGGGTTTGTGTATCAAGTGTGTGGGAGTGTGTTGCTCATTAGCTCACTTATGTAATTCAGGGTGTTGCTAATCCTCAAGGCAAGAAGAGACAAGCACCACAACAACAGAAGCAGATGTCAGCAACAAGCAGGAAGTTGAAGCTACAGCGAGTGTCTCTACATGATATAAACACGCTAGGAAACACAACTTTAAGTAAAGTTACTGCAGTGCAAGGTTCAGAAAATTACATGGCACTTATATAAGCTCTTTATGAGAACTGACACAAGTATTACATGTCAGGTGTTGCGTGAAAACATTTTTCTGTTCATTTACTATAGAAATGGTCTAAAATGCCTATCGCATGAACTTGGTTTGTCAGTAGAAACGCATTTTTCCCCATATCATTTCCCCAAATGTTATATCATTTTAATCGATAGATCGCTATTCTGAATTTCTAAATACAAATGTCCGAGGATCGGGGTACGGTGAATTAGTGGTACTCGGGTACTACCACCCTTCTGGTACCAACCTCCAGCCATCATCCTATGAAATTCTCAGAGATCAATCATTGGATTTTTCCCTATTCGGATGTTTATTGGGGATATGAACCTGTCTGTACCACACGGTTAGCTGAATAAATAACTGCTCATAATTGCAAGGTAATATCGCTCGGTTCTGATGTTTTATCTGACAATTGCGACATAATATCATCGAGATTCATTAACTCAGAATTGCGAGTTAATACCACTTAACTGTGATTGTTTTTGCATTCATGACTTAATATCGCTCAATTTACTATGAATCTATAAATCACGCCTGTAGTTAATAGCAACGAGTTCTGAGTATTTTATCGGAAATTACTATACACTCAGAATTGAGTAACAATTATGAGATAAAAGTCAGAACTGAACGACAATTGTGATTTAACTCAAATGAGACTTTTTTAAACTCAGAAATGCAAATGAAACAGTCAATCAGTTGTGACATTTCCTCACTAACAATTCTGACAATCGCTCTCTTGTAATTTTAATTCAATAACTGCCTGCACGTGCCGGTGTTCCTAATATAGTTGACGTTGAGTGAATAATACAAGCAGTCCTTTCTTTTCTAGACTCTCTTTTTCCTTTTTTATGAGCAACCTGTTTATTACGAAGCACCGACACAGGAGACTGAGTCTCCGTCCAAAACTGTTGAACGCTTTCTCACCATATCAACTTCTCAGATTTTTATAGAAACAACGAGTTCATGTAGTTATATGGTTTTGTGGTCAGAGCTGATGTTATAGAAAAGCAATCAGTTATTCTGAGGAATTAGGATAAAAGATTCTACTGCACTGTGGAATAAATCCCAATACTCACAAATTGTTTGGGAAAAAAATTGTCAATTTATTCCTAGACATTGAACATTCTTGACTATTATTGTCTTCCAGGACATTAGCGAGAACAAGACATAAAGCTAACAGAGATCTGAATAGTAGAGGTAAGATAGCGTCCGTATCGTTCACCCTGAATCACGCAGAACAACAAGAACAACGTGCTACTGAGCATCATTTAACCTTTACAGCACTCATATTGATCCAGACAAGGCTTATCAGATGGAGATCAGCCATTCCAGCCAGCCTCGAGTGAGCGTCTCTGGATTCACCACACCAAGACGATCCCGCTCGATAGTTACAGTTTCTTAAAGGGTTACTCTTTTTTCCCTCTCATTCCTCAATTTATTGGTTTAAAATACAAATAAGGAAATGTAGCAGGAGGCAAAAAGGTGCGAGATAGAAGAGGGTTATGAAATCTTCTCAAAGCCAGTGAAAAGTAAGTGTTTATGGTTTCACACGTTCTCCATTATGAATTACAGAGCTAGCATTGTCTACCGATGGCTTATTAGGAAGAATTAACATGTACGGTTTCTTTTTTGATGATTTTGTTCGTATTTATTAACCGGTCGCTCTTGACTCTGAGTAGTTTGGATGCTCGTTATGCTGTTAGAAAACGTACAGATTTAATCGATTGTGACTTTTTACTCAGAGTTGCAATTAAAGTATTTACTCATGGAATAATATCACTTTTTATAGCTTTAATATAACTTAGTTCTTTTTTAATTGTGACTTCATTTTCACTTGTTTTTCTGATATTATATGTCTCAATATCTTAATATCAGTCAGTTTTGCAAGTTAATGTCACTCGATTGGGACTTTTTCCTCTCACAATTGTTTTGTTGAATCTCACAGTTGTAGGTAACATCACTCATTTGTTGCTTCTTATTTCATCGATGAACTGTGACCTTTTTCTCACAATTGCAGCGTAAAATGCACTTTAATGCAAGTTAATTCCCAGCAGTTGTGACATAGCATTAAGTTGTTTTTAATTCTCTCCACAGTTGGTACATATACAAATTGTGCCTTTTTTATTTCCTCACAGTGTTGATGTATCACTAATTCAAAGCTTTTTTTTTCTTTTTTTAATTTTGGATTTTTTTCCCTCAGAGTTGTGACGTATCATTAAGTTATGCCTATTTTTTTTTGCAGTTAATATCACTTAATTGCAGAGATAGGGGACCCGACTCGAGTCAGACTTAAGTCGCAAATTTGACACTTGAGACTTGCTTGACAAATATTAAAAAAGACTTGACTTTGACTTGACATTCATGACATGAGACTTGACTCGGACTTGAGTAAAATAACTCAGAGATGGGGACTCGACTTGACTCGACTCAGACTTAAGTCACAAATTTGAGACTTGCTTGGCAAATATTAAAAAAAGACTCGACTTGACATTCATGACTTGAGACTTACAGTATTTGTTATCATTTGAGTTTGAGTTTCAAGTTGACTTACTCCCACCTCTGCTTAATTGTGACCTTTGGTCTCCCACATTTGCACCTTCTTTTCTTGCTGCGGTGAAATCTCTCTCACTATCATAGTTAAAAAACGTTGCAACTGACTGATAGCTTGTATCTGGGCAGTGTTGTATAAAGTATTAGAAAGCAATACTTGAGTAAAAGTACAAGTATCGTACTAGAAAAAGACTTTGGTAGAAGTGAAAGTATATTATTACTAAATATAGTAAATATATACATATATAAAAGAAGTGAAAGTAAGTATTACTCAAGTAAAAGTCTTAAAGTATCCGATATTTACTGTACTTAAGTATCAAAAGTAATTTTCTGATATTTAATGTACTTAAGTATTTGAAGTAAAAAGTAAAATTTCAGTGATTTTCGGTAGGAATAAGATCAGGGGCGGTTCTAGGGTTTCATCTTTAGGGGTTTTATCCCTCAGTGAGAATTTAAAACAAGAAGAGTTTTATATTATATATTATATGACTACATAGTAAGCCAAAAGTTATGGTATTATTAAATGGCAAAAGTGGACACCAACATTTTATGCATGATGTAATGATGTCAGTACTGAATCAGATCAGTTCATGTATGTGTGCATTCTCTACAAACAGTACAAAGAACAAATCAAAAAATGTTATTTTTATTTAGTATTGTATGGATTGTTAGCATTAATATTTTGTTTGTGCTATCAACTCTGGTAATAAGGATAGTGAAATGTCACTGCTTTTGTTTGCCGTCTTTGCAGCTTTCAGCCGATTAACGTTATAGATAAATGCCTTTCTCCGTAGAGCGTGCGTACGTGCGTAATACAATCTAGGAGCAGTGATACACCAAACCTCCCTTATTACAGTCACACACATTTCTTCTGATTCTATTTTTGTAGTAACGAGTAACGAAGATGCTTAGTGGAAATATAACGGACTAAAAGTATACATTTTATCTAGGAAATGTAGTGGAGTAAAAGTGAAAGTTGACATAAATTTAAATAGCGAAGTAAAGTACAGATACGTGACATTTCTACTTAAGTACAGTAACGAAGTATTTTTACTTCGTTACATTACAACACTGTATCTGGGAATGTATATTACTTTGTATATTACTACTGAGACTTAACAAATTAAACTCAGAGAGTTAATATCAGTCAGTTGTCACTTTTTAATCTCGCCATTGCAATTCTCATAATGTCTCATAATGTCTCATAAATCTCATAATGTCAAGTTAATATCACTTAACAGTGACATTTTACCTCACAATAGCATACAGTTCAATTCAATTCAATTCAATTCAGCATACAGTAACATGTTGCTCAATTTCGACTTTTTTAAATCAGCAACTGAGACATCATATAACTTTAATGAGACTTTTTAACTGAAACTCAAGTAAATAGTCAGTGAGTTGTGGTTTTGTTCCTTTGTTAATATCACTTGATAACATCTCTCAGTCCTGTCCAAATTTCTTTAATATCACTCAGTTGCAGAGTTTTTTCACCCAATTGTGCTCCATATACTCCATAATTTCCACTCAACCGTCAATTGTGACACGCAACTCCAGAATTATTTCACAATTGAGACTTTTATTTTGTAATGGTTTATTACTAGCACATGATTTTTTTTTAAATGATCAAAGCCCAAAAATAAACAAAAACCCTCAGCAGTGTGTAAACTGCACAAGGTCTGATTCAGCATGGAATCAGGAATCCAGGTTAGCTCACGACGGCGGGATAAAAATGCCGCAAACGAACGATTCGATCACGCAATCGTGAGAGAAACAGTTTTAACTATAAGCCTAATATTTTCTCATTCATATTGAAGTTCCATGGATTTAGCTTGGAGTCATGTTAATTCAGCATACTCTCTGAAGCCCCGGGGTACGAGATTAACGAAGATTTTGTCTTTTCTTCATTTTAAATTGAAATCTTGCTTGTTAGAATACCTACGGATCGAACGTGAACCCGTTAACAGGGATGAGGATCCGTGTGATCCTGCTGCTGCATCATGAATAAGAGACCCTCAGGAGAGAAGTTCTCAAATTTC
This sequence comes from Tachysurus fulvidraco, assembly GCF_022655615.1. Lineage (NCBI taxonomy): Eukaryota > Metazoa > Chordata > Actinopteri > Siluriformes > Bagridae > Tachysurus > Tachysurus fulvidraco. The sequence goes on from NC_062542.1 coordinate 5,750,772, forward strand.
CTCCTACATGCTGATAATAGATATGTTTAGCATTAAGGGAGTTCGTACTTTAATAGACTTTTTAAACTTGTGATCTTGGTGTAAAATTAAGCATCCAGCATAATTGAATCAGTGGTTCAGATTGCAGCAGTTTTGTATTGTAAAGTGTTCTCTCGCTCTCTCCCACGTTCCTCCCGTGCTCTTCAGAAATGATCCGTTTTTTCAGAATTAACAGCTGACTATCTGTCATGGAGCAGCTGTCATTATGTCCTAGGAATATTGTGATTTAGTCATGAGATTTAGGTATAGTGAAGGTCTAAAATCCAAGAGCAGATGACCATAGAAAGAGAAAATCTGGGGGAAATAAAACATTTCTTTTGTAATTAGGTTAAAAAGGGAAAGTCTATACAGCAATAAAATAAAGATGAATAGGATGGAAATGTAGGAAAATGTATTTATTTATTTATTTTTAAAATATTACTGATTAAGTCTCATGCTGAGTTTGCATTAAATATTATTTCTTACCTTACATTATTATATCTAATATTTCATGGGATGTGGTAGTACGGTGTTTAAGGTGTTGGACTACTTTTAAAAATGTAAAAAAATATGGTTTAAAAAATAAAACGTTTTTTTTATTTACAGCATTTGGTAGACACTCTTATGCAGAGCGACAACCGAGGCACCTAGCAGTGAATGTTTGGTGGACCTGGGATTTAAACTCACCACCTTCACCCACCACAATCAGTACTCCAATACCTTAATCCCATGAAATTTTACATTTTAACTGTAAATAAGAAATAATATTGAAATAAAAACTTAGAATGAGACTAATCAACAGTAACAAAAAAAAAAAAGAAAAAATATAATAAATATTATTAAAAAATAAATAAAATAAAGAATGTTAGACATTTTTCCTAAACCACCAGAATGTCAGGAAAACTTCATCAAATTAATAAAAAAAATTAATATTCAGATAAAAATACTCTTCATTCCAACATACTGACTAAACCTGCATGATCCAGTCCACTACACTGCTTCTATCGCCGTTTTTGACAACAATTTCAAATTAGTACACACACACATCCCGTGTGGAGATGCTACAGTTCCACAGTATGCTTGCTGTTTATTTTGTATGCATGCGTGTTGGAAGGACTGTTTTCTTTTTTTTTCACCGAGTTTGTACCAAGGCCAGCATCTGCAGAGTCTCTCCTGGGACTGGGCCGCCGAAGACAAGCTGCTCATTAGCCAGAGTGGAAAAGGAACACTCACAGATGGCTGTCAACGTTCAAACACACCGTTGGCTTCGGCAAACAATTCAATCCACTTTTCTTTTCTGCTCTTTTGCTATGACATCGAATTATTCGCAGCTATTTGTTTATAGGCTTCCTGCTTCTAAAACTACGGAACAGAAACAAAAAGAATTGGACAGGTTAAAAAAAAGAAAAAAAAAGACACAGTGACACGTGAAAACGTCTTTCTAATGAGTGCGCCGAATATCGAACAGGAGTTGTCCTTCATCAGCTTAAATTACCGCCTTCGCTTTTTGATGCCTTCTTGTCTTTTCTGGGGAAACAGCCACCGAAATCAATTAGTCGCTTTACCCTTCGCAGTTCAAATCCGTAAACCCTTCCATCTTCTCCATGACATGTGAGACTTCATAAATAAACGGACGTCCATCCAGGTGTAAGGCACCTTTCCACGATCTTCTCGATCTCATGGGGACTAATTGCGGGGACACCCGCTGTGGTTTTAGGCTCCTGGAAGTCTAGCGCAGAGCGAAGGAGACAGGAATAGAACAACGCTCAGCGGGAAAGCTGATGTATTGAGCTTCATCTCTACATTATACTTTGCTAATTGATAGTCTGGCTGCATATTTACATGTAGACAAGCTCTCTGGAGCAGATTTCTCTAACGTCGTCTTTATCGATCAGATGCAGCATTGCGATTGCAAATGAAGAAAATGCAACTCTAACTCTGCAGTACTTAGAATAAAAGTTTAGCATTTATGTGCATTATTACACATAGAAGTAGGGCCGATACCAGCCAATTATATTATGGTGGGCTGGTACAAATAATAGGTGGACAATCAAATTGGCTGAGATGGGTTCATTCATTCATTCTCTACCGCTTATCCGAACTCTCGGGTCACGGGAGCCTGTGCCTATCTCAGGCGTCTTCGGGCATTAAGGCAGGATACATCCTGAATGGAGTGCCAACCCATCGCAGGGCACACACACACTCTCATTCATTCACGCACTCACACACTACGGACAATTTTCCAGAGATGCCAATCATCCTACCATGCATGTCTTTGGACCGTGGGAGGAAACCAGAGTACCCGGAGGAAACCCCCGAGACACAAGGCAGAGGTGGGAATTGAACTGCCAACCCTGGAGGTGTGAGGCAAACGTGCTAACCACTAAGCCACCGTGCCCCCCTTGGTATGGGTTGTTATCCAAATCTCTAACTGCCTGAACTTGGGTCCAGCTTTGGGGCACATGTTGAGGACTGGGGAGGAGCAATGCCTGTGGAGGGTAAACTGGAATTAGCTGTACAGAGACACTAGCAACAGAGACACTAGCAAGAATAATACGTTAGGTTGTAATGTTAGTCAAATACACATAATAAAATGTGATGTCTGTCAAATTATGAGCATTTGTTATCTGCTGCACAGCAAATACAAATTGAGAAAAGTAGGGAACACTTCCAAAAATAATTCAGTACGGAGCCTGTAAGTGTGTCAAACCGAAAGTCTTTTCAAAGGCTGCTGCACACAGATCGTTGTGCATTGGCTGTAGGTTGCACACCAAATCAGAAGTTAGAAATCATGCTGGTATTTTCTGTGTTTTTTTAAAAATAAAACAAACAAACAAATAAATAAATAAATACAATTTTGGGTGTGCGAACCCCACCCGTGCCGCCGGGACATGCGATCTGTTAAATTGACTAATATAAAAGTGCAATTCTTTTATCTTTACCTTTTAAATATTTGGGAAACAGATGTGATTTACATCCTGGAAAGACTCGAGGATAAAAGATCATAGAGTAAGTAGTTGGTGCAGTAGTTAAGTGAGATTTTCTGTAGAATTGGAACTGAGCTTGTAGCAGCACGAGCCAGCATGTGAGCTGACCTACTTGTGATGTTCACTATTTTATTTAGCTTTTTGCCTCTCACTTCGCGTGCCAGCTCTAAAAATAATCCGTCTGTCCAGTTTTAGTGCTTTCCGTCCATCACGACACGACTCGTGACGTAGACCTTGTGCTATAGACGAGATCTGGTTCGTTAGAAGAAGCTTTCATTGGAAAAAAAAGTAAATAAAAAAGAACACTGAAAAGCCATCATGTCGTCATGCATTTTGTATGAATGTATCCAAAGACTTAAATATCTTATGCCCAGAATCTTCCAGAAGACTCCCAAGCTTTATGTTCACGTCTTAAATACATGTTTATCCCAGAAATTCTGTTAGTCTTTTATCCTGCGCTTACACTGTGAAAAAAAAAAATGTTTCCTAAATATCTCTATGTAAGACTTTCCTGGTTCAGGATCAATAAGGCAGACAATTCTATTTATTTTTGCTTTTCAGTGTTTTTGGTGTACCTGCCAGTTTGATCTTCCTTCTCTACCTCCACTTCCGACGCTTGGAACAGGAAGTAGTGATTGTACGGGATACAAACTTATTCCATGTTGTACAGCATGATTACTTTTTACATACGAAAATAATGACACATGACGACAGTCTTTGTTATGTTTGAGATGAAAACAAAATATCTGGACATGGCCATAGAGTGTATAACAAATCATGTACATTTGGTCGACGCTCTTGTCCAGAGCTACTTATCTAAGTGCTTTAAAGTCCTTAGTGCTAAGAGTCTTTTTACACCTGGTCACCTCATGTGTTGTCTCTGATTCGATAGCTATCTGATCTGTTAAAACTGTTCCATTTACATTAGGCCACATAAATGCGTCTCGGCGAATCGGATATGGAACCGATCTTTCTACTCCCGCCCAAAATGCAAATATTTTTTACCTCATTTCCGGGGTAATAGAAATGGAACACGCTTTGGTGTATGCGGTTTTCAGAATGCAATCGAAAAGAAGACGAAACAACTCGTTACGACGGTTATGCCACAAAATACAGCATTTACTGTTTGCTGCATTTTCGCTGGCGGCAGCAGCGCATTTTAAGGCCCAACGAGACACCTGGTGAAAGATCACTTGCGAGTGACGTACTTCCGTTTGGGAGGAGTTTAGCGCTGACGTATGTGGCTTGAACGACGCATTAATTTGCACCTGTCCAGTTTCATCTGAAATGCGTCCCAGACCACCTCCTGAAGGGGTTCGAACGATCGGATTTATATCCGTCTCAAAAAGGTTTCCGAGGGGATTTAGACCTGGTCTTTTTACCATCAGATAGCTATCTGATCACAGAAAACACTTGAAGTGACCAGGTGTAAAAAAGCCCCTAAGAATGAATACATTAACACTGGTTCACTAGGTTACAGGATACCATTAACCTAAAACTCTGTTCAGGGTTTTTGTTTTTGCCACAAACAGGAAACAAAGTGCTAGTTTACAGGTAAGTGTCTCAGGAATTGAAAGGTCTTCATTCGTCATTTGAAGATGGGCAGTGACTCAACCGTTTGGACAGCTAGGGGAATTTTATTCCACCACCTCGGTGCCAGAACAGAGGTGCATCGTTTCAGTACTTCTTACCCGGAGAGATGGTGGGACCAGTCGAGCCATGCTAGTAGATTTGTGGGAGTGATAAGAGCTTTGACGTAAGAGGGAGCCGGTCCACTTTTGGCTTCCTAGGCAATCATCTTTGTAACCCATCGTTTATTCCTACAGTAGATAGTGCATGTGTAAAGAAGGCTTTGGCTGAATTCTAGACATGAATTCTCACTTAGAACCAAATTAAGAGTCCAAAATCTATGTAAAAAATGTATTTATTCAGATTTGTGTTAAACACCTGGTAAGTCTGTGCCTTAGTGGTTCACAGGCTTTATCTTTCAGTAGTCAGGCTTTATCAAGAGAGTCTATATCAGGGATGTCCACTCTTATCAAGAAAAGGTCAGCGTGGGTGCAGGTTTTCATTCCAACCAATCAGAAGTCACACCTGAGTCTATTGAAGACCAAAGATCAACTGATAAACAGGTGGAAACAAGTGGGGATCATGCACGGTTAAAATAAAAACCTGCTCCCAGACCTGCCGTTTGCGGGTGACACCTCGGTTTAGATCACAGTCTATAAACACAAGTGATGTAAAACAAACAAACAAACAAACAAATCAAACATAAAATGATCATTTTGCTGTCACATGTAATATGAGCTAGCCTAAAAGTAAGAATATAAACATGGGGAAAAAAATCCATCCATCCGTCCGTCCGTCTGTCAGTCCATACGTCAGTCCGTCTGTCCGTCTGTCTATCTATCCATCCATCCATCTATCCATCCATCTAGAGATAAATTAGACGACAGCAAACAGTGATGATAATCTATTAGAAATTTGGACAATTGATTAATAATAATTGTAATGATCACTTTAAGCTCCTCAAAACTGGTTTAATCTTTGTTTCAATTAAAGTTTGTTTCATTCACTGATGTTCACTATTTTGGTATGAAGTAGCTCAACCCCGAGTGCATTGTTTTAACATCATTTATACCGGTGTTTTTTTTTTTTTAGTATAAATTGTTCGTCACACGGTAGAGAGACGGTAAAAAAAGGTCATTTGTGGTTAATGTATCCGCACTGGTTGTGAAAAATTGCTCTACGTGTCACAAAATGGCAGATGATATCGCCGACATAATCTCTGTTTAATTTGACAGAAATATTGCTGTCACTGTGGTGCCACACTGCATCGTCAGGGCATTCGAGGAAACCCTCGCGGCTCGCCATCCTTCACCTCTGTGCCTGCTTTACAGAATAAAAAATAACCAAGGGACTCTGTCGCTCTCTCAGCACACACAGCATGGCCCTAATGGATAATAATACAGCAATGTCAAGTTGCTCATTATTGCTCTGGTTGGAGCACACACACACACACATACACACACACACACACACACACACACACACACACGCACACACGCACGCACACACACTCTGATGCACACACACCTCCATCATTAAAGAGGATGATGGTGATGGAGGCTGACGGCAGCCTCTGTGCATCTCCGATCCTGCATGCCCGTCATTTTGATTGACAGAGAAAAAAGGGGGGGGGGGGGCATTTTCCAAGAAGGTGAACCTGTGATTTCAAACACCTTTCAGCATAGGTATGGACTCTTAACGTTGTTTACATGAAGGATATCGTCATACAGAAATACTGAAATCAGCTCTCTTTAGTGTTAAGTTGCACCTGAGCTTTTCCTTTTTTTTTACAATTTGCTAATTTATTTTTTCTATTTATATGTCCAGAGCATGTTTTTTTAAATACTGGGCTTATACTGTGATGAACTGAGTATATACTGTACTTTAGATATACTTTTTTTCCTGAAAGTTACTGCATGAAGCCTCTACTGCTGAAGAAATTTGGATTTTGGTTATGATTGTTCCATTATTGAGTATTAAACATGCTCCATTACATTAGCTGATATTTCTCAGACTTATAACAGGAAAAGTACCTGTTAAGATAGAAATGATGAGGCAGATTCAGATGCAGATGCAGATGCAGATGCAGACGCACTTTATCAAAGACGGCTTTTATGAGAAGACAACAACAAATCCAAGACAGCAGGCAAGGTCACGAGAATCAATCGGCAGAGAGCAACTCATAGTAACTCATCTTCACTGAGGAGTCATTGTGTGTGTGTGTGTGTGTGTGTGTGTGTGTGTGTGTGTGTGTGTGTGTGTGTGTGTGTGTGTGTGTGTGTGTGTGTGTGTGTGTGTGTTTTAATCAGTGGCTTGTTGACTGTGAACAGGAAGTGAGTGTCTGTTCTGGGGAATGTAGTCCATGTTACTAGAGGCTGCCTTTCATGTGATATAACAGCAGCAAGATGGCAAGGAAACCTTAGAAAGAGAGAAAAAATAAAAGAAATATAAAACTTATTTGATCATGATTAACAAATCAAATAAATCATTAATCGCATTTCCTGTTATTTCTGTTTTCTGTTATCTTTACTTTTTCTTCTTCTAACGCTTTTATGGAAATGATTTATTCTAAAACATTAGGTAACTGTGCACAAACAGCTCCAGGGCTCCATCCTGAGTATGTTCATGTTCTCCTAATGTCCACATGGATTCCTCAGGTTTCCTGCCAGCTAACAGAAACATGCCGATAGGTGGATTGCTGACTCTAAATTGCCCCTAGGTGTGAATAAGTTTCTGAGTTTCTGTGTGTGTGTGTGTGTGTGTGTGTGTGTGTGTGTGTGTGTGTGTGTGTGTGTGTGTGTGTGTGTGTGTGTGTGTGTGTGTGTGTGTGTGTGTGTGTGTGTGCACTGCAATAGACTGGTGTCTCATTCAGAGTGAATCCCACTCTAGGCACCGGCTCCAATGCAACCCTGGCACCATCTGCAGAACCTTTTCCACATGATATTAATGTGAGTAAAATGTCATGATGTTTGAGATAAAACACAAAGCTTAATTTCATCACGTGATGTTCAGAGACTTCACAAGCCGTCATGTGAACAGTACGTGAAATCGAAACAAATTCGATCGACCTCCTGTCATATGAGTGGGGGAAAACTGATAAACACTTAATGATGAATGAATGAATGAATGAATGAATGAATGAATGAATGAATGAATTCTCCAATAGGTTGTTTAATAAATGAAATATTTAAACTTGCACTTACAAAATATAAAAAAAACACAGTCTGTGTGTCAGTTTATAGACTGATTGTAATTAGACCGATCTAATAAAAACCTGGGGAGCACGGTGGCTTATTGGTTAGCACGTTCACCTCACAACTCCAGGGTTGGGGGTTAGATTCCCACCTCCGCCTTGTGTGTGTGGAGTTTGCATGTTCTCCCTGTGCCTCAGGGGTTTCCTCCGGGTACTCCGGTTTCCTCCCCCGGTCCAAAGACATGCATGGTAGGTTGATTGGCATCTCTGGAAAATTGTCTGTAGTGTGTGAGTGTGTGAGTGTATGAGAGTGTGTGTGCCCTGTGATGGGTTGGCACTCCGTCCAGGGTGTATCCTGCCTCGATGCCCGAAGACGCCTGAGATAGAAGTTTGGATAAGCGGTAGAAAATGAATGAATGAATGAATGAATGAATGAATGAATGAATGAATGAATAATAAAAACCTGTGTGAAATCTTCCTCTAATTGAAGCCGTTTTAAATCTGATCGGTCAGGAGATGATTTCATTTTCTATATCAGCAACTCAGACAGTAGCATCGGACGGTTTATATATTAAAACGCTCATTCCTTTTTAGCGTTTCTATAGTAACAATTCCTTCAGGGACGTCCGTAATCTAAACCTAAAAATGTGTCGCTTTATGGAACATTTATGGAAGGAGTCTCTAGTGTCAGTGCCTTGTAGCATTCTGACTTCTTTCCAGTTTCCAGTTTGGCAGTAACATGAAATACTGAGTCATTTTCTTGTTATTTATTTCATGAAAGATAAAGTAAAAAAAAATAAAAGAGGCACTGGTGATAGAAAGACTGTTTATGTTAGGGGAAAAATATGCCGTACTCCAAAATTTTACTAACTACCACTTTACTAAATCGTTCCATTCCGCCATTTCTTCCGTTTTTTTTTTTCTTCCTTTTTCTAAAGAGCACTTCAGTACTACTTTTTTTTCCCCCTAGCGCACTTGCTTTTGCACATACGTACAGCGAGCTGTCTGATCTTCCTACGTCTTTATGTGAAACAATTAAGGGCCTGTCGAGTGAGGTCAAACAGAAACACTGTGAAAGGAAGCTTGAATGCAAAATTGATTTTTTTTTCCCCATTTATTCATTTCTTTCCCCCCATCCTGGTCCTTTAAAACACTGAAGTGAATGCTCTTTGCCCATGTAAAAAGAGCCCATTATCAAAGCATTACGATGCGATTAGACTGACATTTTCTTAAGAAAACCAAGAGCAGAGAAAGCAAGCTAGAGAGAGAGAGAGAGGGAGCGGGAGAGGGAGCGGGAGAGGGAAAAAGAGCATTATGAAAAAGAAAGAGGGACTCCAGATCTTATCACCAGTCTAGCACACATACTGATCTTTGAAGCCGCTTATTACGGAGGGTGCTAAGAGGACAAGCGGGCCGGTGTTCAGATCAGAGGAATGTTCGTAAACGCACCTGCTAGATTTTTCTATCGTGTCACGTCAGTCAGCATCAGCTCTCGCGGTGCTCTCGCATTTTTTAATACCGCACCGTCTTCGTCTCTCATCATCAACAGGGAGTCTTAAAAACTTTGAGTAAAAATGGTTTTAGGAGGGACAGGGGAATGTTTTGTGCGTCAAACGCCTCACGAGACGTCAGTGATTTACTGTATGGATTATTAAAGTGATGAAAGATCTGCAAGTCGAGAGCAAATCAGTTAAATTGATGCTCTTGGTAAAGTTTATGTAACTATTCAATATTAGTGATGAGCAATTCATTATATCATGAGGTGAATGAATAAAACTGGGGCATATTAGCTTTTATTACCACCACATATACTTTACAGTAGAATTCTTTGGGTTGGAGCACAGGGGGAGTTATGATACTGCCCCGCTGGAAAAGGGAGGGTTAGGGGCCTTGCTCAATTGCCCAGTAGTGGCAGCTTGGCAGCACTGGGGCTTGTACCCCAACCGTCTTATCAACAACCTTGAGCTTTAACCGCTTTAAACACACACACACACACACACACACACACACACACACACACACACACACACACACACACACACACACAGTTTGTTTTTTTTTTTAAAGATTTTTCCAATAAAAGAAGGTGGTTATAGACTAACAGACGCTTCCTCTAAAGTTTTATCAAGATAACAGAAGATTTTAGTGTCATCCAACCAAATAAAACTGATGCAGTACACAGTGAAATGAAACAAGGTTCCTCTAGGACTCTAGATGCTAAATGGTGCTAATGGTGCTAAAGACACAGAGCTACATCAGACTTCATAGAACTAAGGACAAAAACTGCAGATTAAAACATCTAAGACAAACTCATGTTCTCAAACTGTTCCTCGTGCTGCTTCACCAGACACAGTAGACTGCATGCACAGGATTGTTCACTTAAACTCCTTCTGGTGAAGACGCATGTAATTACTTTCTATAAGGCGAGTTTTGGTTAAATACGTGTTGTGATCATGTCATATGACATGTCTTGGTTTAAAACTGTATTCTACACTATTCTACACTATTCTACACAGTTCTACACTTGTTAATTTCTGAGATCATTTAATATGGAGACTCTGGAGAGATTGTGGTTGACTGCTGTTGCTGTGATTGACAGGTAGATTTCAGATTTCAGAGAGTTCATTTTTTGTAGAGGTGTGAGGTAAGGTGTGAGGTGAGTTGTGGGGTGAGGTTTGATGTGAGGTGTGAGGTGAGGGGTGATGTGAGGTGTGAGGTGAGGTGTGAGGTGAGGATTGATGTGAGGTGTGAGGTAAGGTGTGAGGTGAGAGCTGAGGTGTGAGGTAAGGTGTGAGGTAAGGTGTGAGGTGAGGTTTGATGTGAGGTGAGGGGTGATGTGAGGTGTGAGGTGTGAGGTGAGGTGTGAGGTGGGGTGTAAGGTGGGGTGTAAGGTGAAGTGTAAGGTGAGGTGAGGTGAGGTGAGGTGTGAGGTGTAAGGTGAGGTGTGAGGTGGGGTGTGAGGTGAGGTGTGAGGTGACTATTCCTTTTTCAACATGGTCTCACACTTTCCATCACCTCTTCTCTTCTCTTCTCTTCTCTTCTCTTCTCTTCTCTTCTCTTCTCTTCTCTTTCATCATTCTTCTAGTATTTACTTTTCTGTTTCTTTACTTCATTCACTCTGTTCCTTCTCTTCTATTTCTCATTTATTTCTTCTTTCCATTCTTTTCTTTTCTTTCTTTTTTCTCATCTTTTCTTATCATTTATCTCTTTTTTCCTGCCTTTTTGGTTTGTCTAGTTTTCTAGACTCTTTTCTTTCTTTTTTGTTTTTTTCTCTTTTTCTCTTTTGTTTTCTCTTTTCTTTTCTTTTCTTTTCTTTTCTTTTCTTTTCTTTTCTTTTCTTTTCTTTTCTTTTCTTTTCTTTCCCAGTCTTTTCTCTCTTTGCTAGCCATCACCGTCATTTAGTCAAAGTGTTAATTAGCAGCCATGCTACATTTTAAGGATTTACAGAAATCACACTGGTGCAGGAGGAAGAGATGAGGAAGGGATGAGGAAAAGGACGGTAAGCTTATTATGTCAGTTGAAGATGGATTATTAGTTGGCAGAAGCGACACCTGTTCTTGACTGGCATCCTCCGTTAAAGGTCATCTCGCTACAAGTAAACACATTTAAATGCCTTTTCAGATCTCTGTTTATAATGACGCTCTAATAAACAGCACAGATTACATTATGTGGCAGAGGTCCAGAAATATTTACTGCACAGCTCCAGTGTTGTGGAAAGGCACAGTGAGAGTGTGTTGGTTGATACTGTTGTCTTTTTCACCGTGCGTGTCGGCTGAATTCAGCTCTCAGGCTGTAATGCCATGGTCAGGCTCGTTAAGAGGATATCATTATCACGAGCTTTCGGCGGTAAGCTGGAGATTTAGTTAAATATAGTGGCCTTGTTTTGTTGGCCTTTTTTTTTTTGTTGTTTTTTTAAGTTGAGCCGATCCCTCCCGTGACAATTTGCTTGCATCGAGCAGCCAGCATTTTCTTTCCTTTCACACTCACAGCCAATCTCAAGACTAGCCGGGCCTGGGGAAGCAATTTAGGAAGGGACTTACATGTTTCAAAGCTTGCTGGGAATTGTGGAGCAGGCGACAACCCAAAGCATTAAAGCTGAGACACTCACCAGCATGCTGTAAAGAGCTGGAGCTTGTCTGCTGAAGAGATATTTAACGGCGAGAGATACAGATGCACGGATTTACGAGGAAGTAAAGTTGTATTTTCCATTTTTGATCATTTTTAAGGAGACTTTTTCTTTTACTTCAGTTAACAATTATCTATTAAATTATGACACTGTACATTCTATCCTTTTATAGTTACACTAAATGTTGTGGAACATCTGTGTAACAAGTTCCTATTATCACTTCTAACAGCTCTAACCAGCTTCTCTCTCTCTCTCTCTCTCTCTCTCTCTCTCTCTCTCTCTCTCTCTCTCTCTCTCTCACCTTCCGACCAATCAGAATTGAGCATTCAATCATGCTGTTATAAACACATTTATAAACATCATTTTATTTGTTTGTTTGTTGTTTATATTTTCATTTCATATATTTCTCTGAAATTAATTTTTTTTATGCAAGAGTTTTTTTTTAATCTTTATATATATATATATAGTTGTATATATTGTTGTTAGTATGGGAGTTACTATTTATTTTTTATTTTTTGTGTCTATTTCTCCATTTCTTTATTATAGAGGTTTTAATAATATATATATATATATATATATATATATATATATATATATATATATATATATATAAATATATATATATATATATATATATATATATATATATATATATATATATATATATATATATATATACAGTATATAAGATATAAGATAATCATTATAATAAATGGAATTGTGCCCAAATAAATGCATTTTTTTGTTGCTGGAGAATTTTAACATCATGATATCACAGACATGAAAGCACTCACGATAGTTTTTTTTATATTCCACACATCTGGAGTTCTAGCCATGTGTCTTTTGCTTCTTCTTGAAAATTGTATTCTCAGAAAAACACAGATAGAAACCTTGAAAATGATTTTTGTCTTTTCCTCCCACTAAGCACATCTTGGCTCCACTGTACTTCCAGTCCTAATTAAATAAGATCACGTCTTAATTAAAGAGATCATGTCACACTCGCTTTCTCGTGCGGGCGGAAAACAACACCAGACACAAAACTCTTTTCTCTCACCAGCGATTATTTGTGATCACGCTCACCATCGGCGTGCGATAAAGACGAGCTTCATTTACATTCTCTGTAGGAGGGAAACATTGTTATGTCCCTTGGCACTCAAAGCCCGTGGCTATCTGCGCACAGGATCTCGGCAACGTCTCCATATTTATGGAAGCGTCTTGTGTCTCTGAGCAGATCGTTGAGAGCGATAAGACGAAACGGATGAGGAAATAATTGCTCTCTTAGGTGGGAAGTGTGACACACGGCCGAGCGAACACAATAGTGAGACTCATTTTCAGAAGGAAACTTCCAGGAAAGGCAGGGAGAGATGATGAAATGGTGTGTATGCGATGGAGCAAGAGCTGCAGGGCAGAATATTGCTTGTTTGTAGCGTATTAATAGTAATGTGGGGCTTGGCTAAGAAAAATACAAGATAGCAAAAATATCAGGACTTGTATTTGTTATACAGGAAGTGAGAATATAGGTGTTGAGAGCAACATTTTGGCTCATTATTTGACTTGAGCTGTGATCTGACTGATGGACACTTTTAGCTTATGGGTGAGACTGAATTTCATATGGGTGGGGCTAAGTCTCATATGGGTGGGGCTAAGATAGGATTACTTCTCTTATGCATGGGGCTACATCGATTATGGGTGGGGCTTAGTCAATTATAAAACAGACTACTTCTCTTATGGGTGGTGCTACATTTATTATGGTTGGGGCTAAATCTAATAAGGGTGGGGATCATTCTTTAATGGGCGTGACTAATTCTCTGATAGGTGGGCTGAAATCTCTTATGGATGGGGCTACGTCTATTATGGGTGTGACTAATTCTCTTACACATGGGACTACTTCTCTTATTGGGCTAAATCTCTTGTTGATTGGGCTAATTCTTCGATGGGTTGGGCTAATTGTCTAATAGGTGGGGCTAATTATCTTATGGGTGTGGCTAAGTCGATTATGGGTGTGGATAATTCTCTTATGGGTAGGGCCATTTGTCCAATAGGTGGGCTAATTCTCTTATGGGTGGGGCTAAGTCGATTATGGGTGTGGATAATTCTCTTATGGGTAGGGCCAATTGTCCAATAGGTGGGGCTAATTCTCTTATGGGTGGGGCTAAATCGATGTTTTTTGCTTTTTGGTCAGTGAATTGTCAGGTTATTTCTTGAGACTGTAATTCTTAAACTTTACTAATGCACTTTACTAAACTTTCTAATTCACACAAGTTGCATCAGATAGAAAACCAGTTAAGATGAAGGGGTGGGGCTTGCAGGTTCCATTTGTAGCTTTTGGTTTGCAGCATTTAGACAAAATGTTATGAAACCCCTCTTGCATGAATCTCTGTGAATTTCATTTGATTGGCATGAAATGGCTAATAATTCCTTTTCTTTCCTCTCTGTCTCTCTTTCCCTTTCTTTCCTGCACCTTGCTGACATTTGAGGAAGAGCCGGCCTGGGTCAGGCTGCGAGAAAGAGGGAGAGAAAAAAAGAGGAATTTAACCCCAGGAAGAACTTAAAACACTGGAAAATGTCCTCTCCGATTCAGAGGCGATAAGTTCAAATATCAGCCTTTCTTCTCCTAAACAGGATGTTATTGCTGTCCGCTCCGTCTGCCAAAGCCTGCTGACCCACAATTCCTTTCTGCCTTTCAAAACGCCGCCATTTCAGAAATGCATCCGTGAGTAAGGATGTCACGAAGGTCCTCCTAATGTCTTGTTTGGTCACCCAAACAACAGTACACAGCCGACAGCATCGGCGGTGGAGTTAGGGTGAGGTGGGTATTGGGGTGGATTTGGGTGGGGAGGGGGTGTGAAAAGTGGCAACTTAAATGATTTGCAAAGATTATATGCAAAGGGAAGCAGGAGACAGACAGAAAGACAGACGGGCGGATAGAAAGAAATTAAGAGAGAGAGGGAGAGAGAGAGAGAGAGAGAGAGAGAGAGAGACAGAGAGACAGAGAGACACAGAGAGAGAGAGAGGGTGTCATCTAGTGGTTGGTTGATTCAGCAAGGGAAAAAAACACAAAAGAGAGACACAGAATATGTGTATCACTTTGATCTGTATTATTTGTGCTGCCAGTGTCCGCTTTTGTTCTCCAATTCATCCTGCACTGATTATACGAACAGCATTCAAATATCAATTAATTAACTGTGCAGTAAGTCGACAGATTCATTCTAAATACGCATCAGATTGCAGCAGCAAATGAGTTCTGCAGCATGGGGACCGGTGGAGGCAGTGTGTGTGTATATGTGTGTGTGTGTGTGTGTTGCTGATTATCATCTGACACGTGTGTTTGCAAATCTTTTAATTAAGCCATGTAGATCACATGGAGGCTCCTGTGGAACTGTGTCATGTGTACTGTAGAGTTAGATGCAGGAATGATCAGGGTTCATGGAAATTTTTTCACAATAATCTAGACCCGATGCCCTTGAATCGTCGGGTCTTGTCGTGGAAAGGATTTTGACGTGTAGAAGATCCAGAAATCTCCACACAGACTTAACCAAAAAAAAATCCCTTTATATTATTTTAACAGAACTTTTAATTGTGTGTTTTTATTTTTAATAAAAACACTTCTGTATTTATTGTTTTGTTCTATGACATTTGTGTGTGTGTGTGTGTGTGTGTGTGTGTGTGTGTGTGTGTGTGTGTGTGTGTGTGTGTGTGTGTGTGTGTGTGTGTTTTACTAGTGTTAATAGCAATATTAAATAATTTATTTTTCATGAGAATAGAAGAAAGAAACAATATTCCAATCAATTACTTATTTTTTTTTCTTTTCATTTGGATTAATATTAGAAAATATAATATTCCATGTTTGTTCAAATTGAAAGATATTCATTCAAATCTTTACCACATTACTACAGTAGAAATGTTCCACCTTTCTTCTCTCCTTATGACACATGGACAGAATTATAGAGCCATACAGTATATTGCCATAAAACAGCTGTTACTGAACTCCGAATTCAAAACTGTAGCCGAAAATAATCCCATCAGTGTTGTGTTGTGTTTTGTTGTGTTTTGTTGTGTCGTGTTAAATCCATTTTATTACAATTTTTAAAAAAAAATGCATCCATGCAATTCAATAATCTCATTATATTTTTATTACTCTGTTGTTTAGCATTAAAGTGTTGAATCTATACACACTGTGTTTGACTTAACGCCTTGCATACGATTCAAAACTGAGAGCCATAAATGTAAAATTAATTCAATTCAATTTTATTTGTAGAGCACGTTAGAACAACAGACACGGTTACTGTACAACGACAGGGTTATTTTTCATGAAGTCATGAATTTAAAGCGCCCATTTGGGTCAAGCTGGTTTCATATAAACAGTGTTGGTAATGATGTTAATGCAAGAATGAGAAAAAATGTAACAATGACAAAAAAAAAAAAGATTAAAAATAAAGGCTATGAACATACACACCAAAATAAACACTGAATCTAAGAATAGAACAGTGCTTCTAGTCTGCTTTAGCATCTACAGTTAACAAGAACTAAACAACCTGCAACGTTTGGAAGTGTGAAGCAAAAGAAAGAGTACAGGGAAAGTAAAAATATAGCTACTACAGGCCCATTGTTCTAGATAGCACATTGTACTGCCATTTTAAAGCTAGTACACTTGTGTGATATCTATGTGCAATAAACATTGCAACCTAATAATAGTATTAATAATAAATAATGAAGGATTTCATTTGACTCGTACATGAGAGCAGGACAGACAGAACATTATTGCGTCCTTTAGCCTCCCCCATGTGATGCACACATTACATCTATATGATTACACATTTGCGAGTGCTTGTTTCCCCCCTGCACAGTTGTATGTGTGTTTGTATTCTGCCACTGCTAAATGCCAAGTCCCCTAGGTTCAACCACAGCCTGGTGAGGGTTAAGCAGACTCAAGCAAAGCGTTAAGCTCCCAACAATGAGAGGCGGCACATGTGAAGGGGAAACAATTAAATTACGCCTTGCATGAAGTTTGCTTTTCATTTTGGGAGGCAAATTCGGCACCACGGCTAATCATTATGCTGTCGAACACGATTCGCCGAAAAAATATTCAAGAGCTTTACGTGCCTCACTGCCCCTTCTGTATTGGAAAATAATGGGCCTCTATCCAATTAAAAACTGCATTAAAATCGAGGGAGTGTTACGCGCACTCCGCCGCTATCTTTGCGATTAAAGGCTTTTCTGCTTGTGCAGATGCCGACTGAAGCTCGCGCCTCGTCTCTGTCGAGCTGTGCCATCGTCTGCCCGACGCTGGCACCTGGCACCATCGACAACACACAAATTACTGTTTCCCTCAGCGTGTGCGAAAACACTGTGAAAACATACCTTTACTATCATTCAGATGTAGAGATCTTGCTAGTAAATTCTTGCTTATAAACAAAAGTAGGCCTTTGGGAAATGGAATTAAATAGTAAACAGTATGAAATAACAAAAATAACATGGAAATACATGAAACCCATAGATGAATATATCAAGTATCTTGCTTACCATTTAAACATATAAGTCTAGATACATTTTGACATTTAATACATGCTTGTTTTTTATCCTGACAGACAGCTGCATGTAGGTGTGTGTTCATGTATCTCATGTAATATGCAACTTCACCTATATATATGAAAATATATCATAATTACATAATTACACCATCTTAATATCTTCAGGACATTTAAGAACTGTGAAAAATAATTTTACAAATTATTTTAAAAAATATTTATATTGAGATATAGTTTAAATTTCCCATGCTGTATTTAAGAGGCTTTATACATTATGTATTAAATATTTTATAAACAAACACTATATAGCAATATACTGAGTGCTAAATTAACATGTATCTCTATTGTGCTGAATAAATAGCGATTTATGGTTATAGGGGATTGTTGTTTATTATTTAAGATTTAATCATAAGTAAGATTGTGTATCACTGTAGATGCATCAACAACTAGGTCAGATAGGAACCTAGAGATAACATAATAAACTACAGAAAATACTACAGAGTGTATGTGTGCTCTGGAATTCATCTAGTTCAGTGAACTGTTCTTTTTTTTAAAATAATGCATAGTTATAATAAAAAAAATAAAACAAATATATATTTTAAAGTACATCATTTAAAGAAACACAGCTATGACTCACTGCTGCATTGCATTGTTCAGCTCTTAGTGGAGGTAAATGCTCCCATCTGCTGGTCTACTGGTGAATTTTACAACACAATTTTTTTTTTTAACTTTTGAATTGAATTTTTATAGCAAATAATATCACTACTATGCATAATAAACTGAAATAAAGATAAGGAAAGAAAAAATGTGTACATGAGAAGGTTCTCAGACTTTAGCATCCTTTCGAGACCTCAGCTCCGACAATGCGACTGGGAGCGAAAGAGGCTGCTGTCGGGTGGAAAAGTGACACGAGAACGTTAATAAACTTTGATTTGTCTGCATGAGGTTAAAGATTTTTTTGTACTCTATTAAGAAAAGAAGATGGACAGAATATATTTTTAACAAATCACACTTTAGTGATGAGCATGAAGTGTTAGGGTTAAGGGTTTCCAGTGTGTTACAGGAGATTTACAGTGTGTTACAGTTTTACAGTGTGTTACAGAATTTCTACAGTGTGTTACAGCAGTTTTACAGTGTGTTACAGTTTTACAGTGTGTTACAGTTGTTTTACAGTGTGTTACAGTTTTACAGTGTGTTACAGCTGTTTTACAGTGTGTTACAGCAGTTTTACAGTGTGTTACAACAGTTTTACAGTGTGTTACAGTTTTACAGTGTGTTACAGCAGTTTTACAATGTGTTACAGTTTTACAGTGTGTTACAGCAGTTTTACAGTGTGTTACAGTTTTACAGTGTGTTAAAGCAGTTTTACAGTGTGTTAAAGCAGTTTTACAGTGTGTTACAGCAGTTTTACAGTGTGTTACAGCAGTTTTACAGTGTGTTACAGCAGTTTTACAGTGTGTTACAGTTTTACAGTGTGTTACAGGAGTTTTACAGTGTGTAACAGTTTTACAGTGTGTTACAGGAGTTTTACAGTGTGTAACAGTTTTACAGTGTGTTACAGTTTTACAGTGTGTTACAGAATTACTACAGTGTGTTACAGCGGTTTTACAGTGTGTTACAGCAGTTTTACAGTGTGTTACAGTTTTACAGTGTGTTACAGGAGTTTTACAGTGTGTTACAGTTTTACAGTGTGTTACAGGAGTTTTACAGCGTGTTACAGCAGTTTTACAGCGTTTTACAGCAGTTTTACAGTGTGTTACAACAGTTTTACAGTGTGTTACAGCAGTTTTACAATGTGTTACAGTTTTACAGTGTGTTACAGTTTTACAGTGTGTTACAGCAGTTTTAAAGTGTGTTACAGCAGTTTTACAGTGTGTTACAGCAGTTTTACAGTGTTTTACAGTGTGTTACAGTTTTACAGTGTGTTACAGCAGTTTTACAGAGTGTTACAGTTTTACAGCGTGTTACAGTTTTACAGTGTGTTACAGGAGTTTTACAGTGTGTTACAGTTTTACAGTGTGTTACAGCAGTTTTACAGCATGTTACAGCAGTTTTACAGTGTGTTACAGTTTTACAGTGTGTTACAGGAGTTTTACAGTGTGTTACAGCAGTTGTACAGTGTGTTACAGCAGATTTACAGTGTGTTACAACAGTTTTACAGTGTGTTACAGCAGTTTTACTGTGTGTTACAGCAGTTTTACAGCGTGTTACAGCAGTTTTACAGTGTGTTACAGCAGTTTTACAGTGTGTTACAGCAGTTTTACTGTGTGTTACAACAGTTTTACAGTGTGTTACAGCAGTTTTACAATGTGTTACAGCAGTTTTACAATGTGTTACAGTTTTACAGTGTGTTACAGCAGTTTTACAGTGTGTTACAGAATTTCTACAGTGTGTTACAGCAGTTTTACAGCGTGTTACAGCAGTTTTACAGTGTGTTACAGCAGTTTTACTGTGTGTTACAGCAGTTTTACAGCGTGTTACAGCAGTTTTACAGCATGTTACAGCAGTTTTACAGTGTGTTACAGTTTTACAGTGTGTTACAGGAGTTTTACAGTGTGTTACAGCAGATTTACAGTGTGTTACAGCAGTTTTACAGTGTGTTACAGCAGTTTTACTGTGTGTTACAGGAGTTTTACAGTGTGTTACAGTTTTACAGTGTGTTACAGAATTTCTACAGTGTGTTACAGGAGTTTTACAGTGTGTTACAGTTTTACAGTGTGTTACAGAATTTCTACAGTGTGTTACAGCAGTTTTACAGCGTGTTACAGCAGTTTTACAGTGTGTTACAGCAGTTTTACAGTGTGTTACAGCAGTTTTACAGCGTGTTACAGCAGTTTTACAGTGTGTTACAGGAGTTTTAAAGTGTGTTACAGCAGTTTTACAGTTTGTTACAGCAGTTTTACAGTGTGTTACAGCAGTTTTACAGTGTGTTACAGTTTTACAGCGTGTTACAGCAGTTTTACAGTGTGTTACAGTTTTACAGTGTGTTACAGCAGTTTTACAGTGTGTAACAGTTTTACAGTGTGTTACAGCAGTTTTACAGTGTGTTACAGCAGTTTTACAGTGTGTTACAGCAGTTTTACAGTGTGTTACAGCAGTTCTACAGTGTTTTACAATGTGTTACAGCAGTTTTACAGTGTTACAGTTTTACAGTGTGTTACAGCAGTTTTACAGAGTGTTACAGTTTTACAGTGTGTTACAGCAGTTTTACTGTGTGTTACAGCAGTTTTACAGTGTGTTACAGTTTTACAGTGTGTTACAGCAGTTTTACAGCGTGTTACAGCAGTTTTACAGTGTGTTACAATTTTACAGTGTGTTACAGCAGTTTTACAGTGTGTTACAGCAGTTTTACTGTGTGTTACAACAGTTTTACAGTGTGTTACAGCAGTTTTACAGTGTGTTACAGCAGTTTTACAGTGTGTTACAGGAGTTTTACAGTGTGTTACAGGAGTTTTACAGTGTGTAACAGTTTTACAGTGTGTTACAGTTTTACAGTGTGTTACAGAATTTCTACAGTGTGTTACAGCAGTTTTACAGTGTGTTACAGGAGTTTTAAAGTGTGTTACAGCAGTTTTACAGTTTGTTACAGCAGTTTTACAGTGTGTTACAGCAGTTTTACAGTGTGTTACAGCAGTTTTACAGTGTGTTACAGTTTTACAGCGTGTTACAGCAGTTTTACAGTGTGTTACAGTTTTACAGTGTGTTACAGCAGTTTTACAGTGTGTTACAGTTTTACAGTGTGTTGCAGCAGTTTTACAGTGTTTTACAGTGTGTTACAGTTTTACAGTGTGTTACAGCAGTTTTACAGAGTGTTACAGTTTTACAGCGTGTTACAGTTTTACAGCGTGTTACAGTTTTACAGTGTGTTACAGCAGTTTTACAGCGTGTTACAGCAGTTTTACAGTGTGTTACAATTTTACAGTGTGTTACAGGAGTTTTAAAGTGTGTTACAGCAGTTCTACAGTGTGTTACAGGAGTTTTAAAGTGTGTTACAGCAGTTTTACAGTGTGTTTGTCATGATGAGACGCGGTGAGACAAAGGCGAGTGAGGATCTAAATGCAGTTTCAAGTTTTAATCCAAAACACAAATGAACAGGCAGGCAACACAAGGCAGAACACGGAACAAAACAGGAAACAAGAACATGGACAGGAACACACCA
>NC_062542.1:5777351-5784851 GCF_022655615.1 Tachysurus fulvidraco
CAATCGTGTTTTTAGTTTAAGGTGAACACTTTATATAAAAGCATGGAGTTTAATTGGTTAATGCATGTGTGGAACTATTGTTTATTATTAGATGTTTAAATTTGTTGTGTAACTTTTCCTACATACTGGAAAACCCAAAATGTTAAAGTTGTGTGAAATGTTTGTGTTTAGTAAGACCTGAGAATTTCAGACAATGACTTTAGTCATTTCCTAATTAGTTGATTGTCATTCCTTTATTAATGCCCTATATTATTTTCTATCTGGGATTTATAAATAAAAACCACTAGGTTATGTCATATTGTAAATATTTTTGTAAATATGATTGCAGCAGTTCATCATCAATGATACTTTGAAATCTTTGAAGCAGTCGAGGTTCACGTTAGTGAATCTGTTTAGATTGCACAGACTGTAAGGATCTAATGTTTTTTTCTATTACATATAATTATTGTGTGTTATATTTATAATTCATTTCTTCAGACCTGTTTTGAAAAATTGTACACGGTGCTTTTTCTCTCTCTATCTCTCTCTATCTCTTTCTCGGCAGGCCGCAGTAGCCGGAGGAACCACCATGATCCTGGATTTTGTCCTTCCTCGAAAAGGAACATCTCTGCTTGAGGCGTATGACAAATGGAGGAGGATGGCTGACGCACAAGTGTGCTGTGACTATTCCCTCCATGTCGCTGTTACCTGGTGGGATGATACTGTATGTTACAAAGCGCAGGATGAGATAACTTGTTAATGTTTTTGATCTGTTCACTAGTAGGCTAGAAGCGATTAAATAAATTGAGTCATAAATGTTTCATGTTTCAAACTGATGTCAAAAATTAATCGATCAATGATTGACTGTTGACTTCAGGTGAAAGAGGAAATGGAAACTCTTGTTCGAGAGAAAGGAGTAAACTCTTTCAAGACGTTTATGGCGTATAAAGATGTCTTCATGCTGCGTGATGACGAGCTCTATGCAGTTTTCTCTCACTGTAAAGACATTGGAGCCATCGCACAAGTCCATGCTGAGAACGGAGATCTGATTGCAGAGGTGAGGAGCACTAAACCACTGCTTATTAATGTTTAAAGTCAGGATTTCCTCACAAGGTCGGGCTTTAAAACTGGGAATCCAAAGTCGACTCGCTTCTAATCAATGGCTATGGGAGTCCGGAGAGCGATGGGTGAATAATTAACTGTCTGGTTGTCAAGCAGAAACTGTCTGGTTGTCAAGCAGTTGTCAAAAAAAAATAAACTGGACGGGTTCTTTACATGGATGAAATCATTTGAACGTTGATATATTTTAGAGCTTGATGAGCAGGTAAGGCTGTGTTAGTGACCCAGAAGTGTTAATGATGCTGGTGAGCTCAGCTCTATAACTGTAGAACTGTGCTGTTTCATTTGTCACTGTAAAGAAGAACTAACTGACTTTAATAAATCTGAGCTTTTTCATTATGAGACTATTTAAGACAAATCTAAGATTATTGACTTAGATTGAATTATTGGCTTTCTAAATCCTTAAACCAACATATTATCTCTCTCTCTCACTCTCACTCTCTCTCTCTCACACACACACACACACACACACACACACACACACACACACACACACACACACACACACACACACAAACACACACAAACACACACACACACACACACACACACACACACACACACACACACACACACACACACACACACACACACACACACACACACACACACACAGGAAGTGAATAAGACATAGTTCTAACAAAGATTAAAGTTTTACATAATTAGTGTCACAAAGCACTGATACTGCTTTGACTCCTTCCAGCAGTCAGCATAACCATGTACTCTTTCTCTCTTTTTTCGGTCAATTTCGACTTAGGGAATTTAAATCTTTTTAAAATTTGTCAACTAAAACCTTTCAAAATAAAAAAAAATAACACCACAGGAAAATTCATCAAAATCTATCCATGCATGCATCCATCCATCTGTGTGAATTTCATAGAAATAACTTTTTTTTTGATTGTCTAACTAAACTAAATGCAGAAATCTGACAATAACTAACTAACTAACTAACTAACTAACTAACTAACTAACTAACTAACTAACCAACTAGCTAACTAACCAACTAGCTAACTAACTAAACAAACAAACAAACAAACAAATAAATACATAGGACATGGACTTAAAAATCTACACCGAAACATATCTGGGTTTTTTGCTTATATAAGATAAGGAAGTAATCAATAAGGAAATAGGAATAAGGAAGGAAATAAGACAACATTACATTGTATTGAGAAGTATTTTTTCTTTTAACACTAAGTTTACAGGCCAGTTAAATTTGTTGTTCATTAGAAATATGATTTGTCGTGTAGTTAAGCTGTAAAAGTGCAATATACCCGCATGTTAGTGTGTCTGCATCTTTGTTCTGAAATCAACATGATAGCAAATGTTAACCAGAAAAGTAAACATCATTGTGTCTATCGTTCAGACACCTGAGTGGACATGACTGACTGTCTGTTTACATAATAACCGGATTAGGTCAGGGTCCATGAATCCTGTATATCTCCTGAATCTAATTTATTACTTTATTAAACCTGCAGAATGAATCTAAAGCCAATCAGAACACAGTAATATTGGACTGTATGTAATGTAAAAAATCCCTGAAGAATGATGCACAAGTGAAAGTATACTTAGTTAAATGTGAAGGTTCATGAAGTATTCATAGAGATTTTTTTTTTTTCTAAAATGTTCCTACTATTAACTTCTCTCAAGTATTAAAGATATCAAAAGTATATGCTTGGAAGTTACGTATATATGTTAATGTCATGTTTATAGAAGAAGACTTAGCATAGTGAAATACTTTTCTTTATATATGCCATTTTAGGAAGTTGGGGTCAGTGCAGGGCAGCTATGATACAGCCCCTCTGGAGTAGAAAGGGTTTCACGGCCTTCATCGAAGACCCAGCTGAAGCACCTTGGTGGAGGTGGGGCTTGAACCCCGACCTCTGAAGCTTTAACCACCAGAGCCATCATAGCTCTTATGTGAAAAGTAACTTTTAAAGCAAATACACCATTTTGGTCTCATTTTTTCTAGAGATTATTCTTTCTTAGTCTCAAATTTCCTTTGACCACTGGAGGGCAGCAAATAGGTATTTATAAAAAAGGTTACAAAGGAATCGAGCAGAAAATCACCATAACAGAAACTTTTTAATATTTCAGTGTTACATTTAATCCTTGAATTTTATGTTACACAAGAGTCGGTCTCCAGCTGCACTGAGTAACACGTCTGTGAGAAATGTACAGTGGTACAGAGAATGGATCGGTGGTTTAGTGGAAGTACTGTGGCTCATTTCAACCCTCCTAACCACCAGGGGCAGTGAGATATTAACTGGATACCTTCTTAAAGCATTGCTATTAAAGGTTAGCAAAGGTTTGAGGAGAACCTTTAAATAACATTCAGATGTGCTATTTGAACATATCCTTCCAAATTGAGTCACTTTTATAATAACAGCCACTCTTCTTTTCGCTAGTTATTAGAGCTTGGTTTATATGGATTTAGTTGTTTGGTGGCTCAAGCGGTTAAGGCTCTGGGTTTGAAGATCGGTGTTCAAGCCCCAGCACTGCCAAGCCACTGTTGGGCTCTTCAACAACATTTACATTTACATTTACAGCATTTGGCAGACGCCCTTATCCAGAGCGACGTACATAAGTGCTTAAATCTCTAACACTGAATACATTAATGCTGGCTCACTTGGTCACATACCTAAGATTCCATGAGTTTAAAACATTTGTTCAAAGTTACAAAGAAAAAGTGTCAAAGGTTTTTTTTTTGTTTTGTTTTGTTTTGTTTTTAAATGCAAAAGATAAGGAAAGAAGTGCTAGTTGAAGTGTTTCCTGAATAAGTAGGTCTTCAACCGCCGCTTGAAAATAGCCAGTGACTCAGTTGTCCGGACCTCTAGGGGAAGTTCGTTCCACCACCTTGGTGCCAGAACAGAGAAGAGTCTTGTAGTATACTCGATTCTTATCCTGAGAGATGGTGGAACCAGTCGAGCAGTGCTGGTAGATTGGAGGGTGCGGGGTGCAGTGTGAGGAGTGATGAAGGCTTTGAGGTAAGAGGGAGCTGGTCCAATTGTGGCTTTGTAGGCTAGCATCAGTTTTTTGAATCTGATGCGTTCAGCTACCGGAAGCCAGTGGAGGGGCCGCAAGGCCCTTAACCCTCTCTGCTCCAGAGGTGTTGTATAGGTGACTCTCAGCTCTGACGGGATATGTGAAGAAAGAATTTCATTATGCTGTAATGTACATGTAACAAAATAAAAGCTTCTATTTTTTTCTTCCTCAACGCTATCTCAAAACCTTGCTTGAGATTTATATTTTCTCCCATAATGACTGCCACTTAGTATTGCTTACTCAGTGAGGCAGGAGATCTCTTTCAAAATCTTTCAAACTTTCATGATGAACCTCTATCTGGCTTGATATATCACTTTGCTTGTATTTCCTCATTTGTAAGTTGCTTTGGATAAAAGCATCTACTAAATAGAACAATGTAAATTTATCCAGTTTGTGACCTTGTATAAGGATTTTATTGAAATGCCAGTTATATCATATATAAGTTAACAAAGTGTACATGAAAACATGTAGAACTTTGCTCTGAAGGATTCAGCAGTTCGAATGATTAAATGTTTGTTCTCTGAATGCATCTAGGGGACTAAGAGAATGCTGTCTTTGGGAATCACAGGACCTGAGGGTCATGAACTCTGTCGCCCTGAGGAGGTGGAATCAGAGGCCACTCAACGTGCCATCACCATCGCCCACAGTGTCAACTGCCCTCTGTATGTGGTGCATGTCATGAGCAAATCAGCTGCTAAAGTGGTGGCTGCTGCTCGCAGGAACGGTAGGGTTTGATTTGATATTAAATCTTAATTTAAAACAGAAGTCCAAAATAATCAAAGAATAAATTGCTAAAAACATTTACAAGATATGAAAATCAATATAGTGTTTAGTTTGTAAAAATAATAACATATTTGAGAAAATAACAAATACATAAAATATAGTTTTTTGAATGTGTAATGCAGAATGATTTCTGAAACTACAACTGAACAATTATTGAGTTTTCAAGGCATCAAATGCAAAATAAATGAATTTAAATATACACTATTTCAGGTGAACTTGTAAGAGTGCCAAGGTGCAGGTGCCTAAGTGGGAACAGAATCTAGACACAAATGTAGGGATAAAAGGCAGGCGGAGGTTTTTTTTACAAAATAGCCAAACAAGCAGACATGGGAACACAATGGGGTTTTTTACACCTGGTCACTTCATGCGTTTTCTGTGATCAGATAACTATCGTAAAAAGACCAGGTCTAAATGCCCTCCGAAATGTTTGAGACGGATATAAATCCGATCATTCAAACCCCTTCAGGAGGTGGTCTGGGACGCATTTCAGATGAAACTGGACAGGTGTAAATGAATGTGGTTGTTCAAGTCACATACGACAGCGCTATACTCCTTCCAAACGGAAGTACATCACTCGCAGGTGACTCGCGAGTCATGCATCGCGCCACAAACAAATGGTTTCCCACCATCTTTAACCCAAGGGTCTCGTTGGGTCTTAAAATTCCACCAGCAAAAATGCAGCAAACAGTAAATGCTGTTTTTGTAGCAACTGCATACACCAAAGCATGTTCCATTTCCATTACCCCGGAAATGAGGTAAAATATATTTGCATTTTGGGCGGGAGTAGAAGATCGGATTGATATCCGATTCGCCGAGACGCATTTATGTGGCCTAATGTAAATGGAACAGTTTTAACAAATCAGATAGTTATCGGATCAGAGACAAAATATAAAAAGTCCCAATAGGAATGAAATTAGCAACAGAAAATACAGAAACACAAACTTGCATGCAGGGAAACTCGAAAAGCCAACAGGCAAGGACTCAGCAGTAACAAACACAAAACGGCAGGTATATGTAGGAGCGGTAATGAGAGTCATATAAGGAACAGGTGTGCGGTTGGAACGGGATTAGTATCGGGTGGGAAAAACGTGAGAACACAAAACATAAACAAAAGCACATAACAAAAGACATGAACGCCCTCTGGTGCTCTGGTAGGGAATTGTCCAAGCTTCCATGGCAAATAGATCCAGTTAAGCAAACTGTAATTGAATTACATTGAGTCACCTTGTATTTTGGCGACTGCGCATTAACTAATGTGCTCCATCTTCCATCAGGGCGAGTGGTGTTTGGCGAACCCATAGCCGCTGGCCTGGGTACTGATGGCACTCATTACTGGCACAAGGACTGGGCACATGCAGCAAGATTTGTTATGGGACCCCCGCTAAGACCGGACCCCAGTACACCAAGCTACCTCATGGATCTGCTTGCTAAGTACACTTAACATTTTACAGTTAGTTCTCATGAATAAACATTAACTTTCATAATTTGATTCAGAAGTACTTTGTCTTTCCAGTCATCACTGCTTACAGAATCAATCAAATATTCATGAATTCCATTTACATAGACTTTTATTTTACAGTATTAAGCCACCAGTGCAGGTTTTATATACTGTAGTCAGACTAAATGATGCGTATTAAAAACAACTCATGCTCCATTTTAGTTTTTATTATTTATTATTTTCAGTGATGATCTGACTGTAACTGGGACTGATCACTGCACATTCTCAATATGCCAGAAAGCCCTGGGTAAAGACGACTTCACTAGAATCCCTAACGGTGTTAACGGCGTGGAGGATCGCATGTCTGTCATCTGGGAGAAAGGCGTGGTCAGTCACCTGATTACAGATTCTTTGTTTTTAACGATTGACTGACAGACTCCTAGCTTATTACTTATTTGCTCATTTTATATATTGAATTTTCATAAATCTGATTGGCCAGAAGGTGTTGATTTATTTCCTGTAACAGCTCATTCACTGAAATGTGTACAAAATGGTAGACGCTTACGTTTATGTATATAGTAAAATCACCAGTGTCATATATTTCAAAATGGCATTTCTCTTAATATATATCTTTATAGTGTATAGTAAAATATATGGGGGAATGTGGTAGCCTACAAAGCGTGGGATGTGGTAGCCTAGTGGTTAAGGTGTTGGACTACTGAACAAAAGGCTGTGAGTTTGAGTCCCAGTTCCACCAAGCTGACACTGCTGGGCCCCTGAGCAAACCCCTTAAAGTTGTATGAAATGAAATAAAACTGTAAGCCAAATGTCGTAAATATAAATTGTTGTGTTGCCAGGAACTGATCAGTTTGTGACCTTAATGTACCTGTGTCTCCAGGATGCTTTAGGGCTGAAACAAAAGGTGTACAGTTTGTACGAACTGGTTTATTTTAACAGTTATGTAGGTGGACTTGTTATGTGAATAATTTTTTAAATCATTCGGACCCACACACTGACAGGTTAACTCTCAGGGCCAGTCCCAAACTGCTTAAAATGGAAGGGTTGCATCAAGAAGGGAATGTGGTGTAAAACCTGTGTCAAAATCATATATGCAAATAACACGATCCACTGTGGTG